>NC_041218.1:4512530-4629832 GCF_002837175.3 Physeter macrocephalus | reverse complement strand
CGTCCCCTGCATCGGCAGGCGGACTCTCAACCACTGCGCCACCAGGGAAGCCCCAGCTAATCTAATTTTTAAAGTTAAATGAAAATTAATCGAATGGTGGGTATAATATAAAAAAGATAAAGTTTTTGGACCAGTTTATAGATGATGCACTATTTGTCTTAATGCACAACAACAGTAACTTTAGTTTTGAGACTATTTAGAAGCCTGCTCTAGCTGAAAAAAAATCATATAGGGACAAAAAAAATTCTCCAAAGAGGCAAGTTTCTCCAGCCCAAGAAGTAGGACAACCAGCTTTAGTTAACTCTCCTTGGAATTCTCATGTGTTTTACCAAGCATTTTCCTTGGCTGTCAACAGTCATTACCCGTTTGTCCCTTTCTTGCTCCCTTGCCAGCTCTTGGGGTGATACCTGCCACCGTTGCCATTGCCAAGTCAGCACCTGAGCCACGAATGCTCGTTGGCTGTGCTACTGTCATAACTGGAACGGAGGCTGCCAGCGCCAGAGGTCAAGGGGCTCGTGTCTAACCAGAGGGCACTGTCTCTCGTCATCGCCAAAGCTGCTGGAACCAATTCGGCAGACATCGCGCCTCTTCCGATTCTCACTCAAGTGTTCATGGCAACCGTCGCATCCCAGGATTTGCTCGTGTCAATCAGGGCCGGGATAAACAATCCTAGAGACAGGCACTGCACTGTAGTTGGGTTCCTCTTCTCAATCTCTGGCACGGCCTGCTCTTTGCAAACCCTACTTGAGAATTTTGACTTTCTTCTCGAGATGAGTTCTTTGCTAGGACTCTCCTTAGTGCTTGTGTTAACTATTGCTCTGGCAGGCTGCTTCACCAGCCTCTAGCCATCCCTTAGGGACACTGGAGTCACCCCAAGCGGGAGTCCCTTTGCACACATCTTGTTTTCCTGTCGTGGAAGGTGACACTAGAATTGGCTGATGGAGATTTGATGGCCTGGAATAATCGATATTAAAACAAGGAAGAGATAGAAGAGCTATGGGAGAGATATCGGATGGCCTGGTGTATTCTGAGCCAGCTTAGGGACTCAAAGACACTTCCTTAGCAGGAAATTCCTGCTTTGAATCCCAAGGACATATAGGATATACTGTAGATCTGGATGGTTCTGAGAGTGAAGGTCAATACCAAAATGACCCAAGTTTTGCAAAACTCTAAATAACTGTGACCTAGAATGGAAACAAGGTCACAGATTGTGGCAGGACAGTGACCTCAAGGGACAGTGCTAGGAGATGAAGCCATACAATGAGTGAGTGAAGAATGACCCTGGCAGAGACTGTGAACGCTTGGAATGACTGCTTTTTATGCTTCTGGTACGTAGTTTAATGAGATGGTGTCTAAGGATCCTTGTACCTCGAAACTTTCTATGATTCTATCTAGACATTTAATGGAAAATTTCAGTTGCTTTCCTAATGCAGCTGCCGCATGTCTGCTATTTTAATGGGCTTGCTTTATATCCTGAATATCCAGAGGAGGTGGAGATAAATCAGCCTGAGTTCCATCTACTCCTTCGATCGAGGGAGAAAAAAAATGTCTCATAATATTGGAGGAGAGAGGCTGGAAGGTTTTCTTGCCTGTGGGAAAAGAGATGATGGGCTGAAATAAATAATTAGCAGAAACTGGTTTTGTGTCGCTCCAAAACAACATGCAGGAGAGGGGACGTGGATAGCCCTGGGAGTCCTGTGTGTCTGGGAGGGTGACAAGGTTCGGACTCTTGAGTTTGGCACATTTTGGCTATATTTATAATCCCTATCAAATCGCCCTCATTTTGCTGAATTCCAACTTTTATTTCACTCACAGAACTCCTCCTACTAGTATTTTTGTGGAGTAAAGCTGATTATAAAATCTTTATTCTTCACCATTTGGCTTAATTCCTTGTGTTAAAGATGACAGTAAAATCGCATCAGTTCAGACCTGCTGCTTTAAATCCCTTTTTGGAAGCAAGCGTGTTCCTTCCTTCTTCAGCATCCTCTAATTTGTGGTCCATAGACTAGGAGATAGATTGAGGGTTATCTGTATTCCTTTGGAAAAGGAGCGTATTATAAACCAGTTAATACTCAAATTGAGAACGCAAAGACAATGCTTAGTCTTTTTAAGAAACTAAATTAAGAAGTTCACTTTAAATCTTTTAAGCTTTCCCTCTGGTGCATGAAAAATGCTCACACGTTGTTTTTAAAAACAACGACAAACCTCTTATCTCCTTCCAAAAGCAGGTTAAAAGAACCGTCTGAGTTGTAACTGGCATTGATGTTGGGTTACCTTACTCTACATGGTAAAAAGTAATAACACTCCCTCTCCTTGAAAATAGTGCATGATTATTATTATTTTTTTGTCACTTGGAATGAGACTTGTCCTTCACCCCTCAATCAATGAGCCAGTATTTATCGAGGTGAAATTCTGCACCAGATGCACCCTCCAGGAGAACACAGGGAGGTGGGAGGGGGCCCGTCTGTCCTGAAGCAGATTGAAATTGCGCCGAGGAAATTGAGCCTCATGCTTGTTTACCTGTGAAATGTGGCCATCGCCATGAGACAGGAAAGAGAAAATCATGCTCTCGGTGCCACCCTCCTTAGGAGGAAGGAGGGTTGTAAATAACAGTTAATTTCCTCCCGGTCCAGCAAATAAACAAGTTCAAATCACGTGGTTCCCAGCCCGGGGCTCTTCCATCTGCCCTGAGGTCTGTGAGATTGATCTGGGATCCTTACTCAGGGGTCCCGGCCTGCTTCCCTCCTCCGGGGCCTGCCCAGTCTTTTTTACTGGTCTCCCGTTGTCTCTGGCTCTCTGTGGTTCATGTTACCTGCTGATGGTTCTCAGTGGAAAGCCCTGGACGGAGGTCAGGGCTGGGAAGAGGGCGGGTCGGTGTCCTCATTCCTTTGGCTTTCTCTCTGGGGGGTCTAGCTGTCTCCCCCGGCTGAAAGGAGCTGCTCTTCAGGAAAGCTGTCCTACAGGGTTCCTTGCCTTCTGGGGCTTGGTAACCTCTTCCCCAGCTTATACCAGCCCTGCATTCTCCAGTCTGGTCCGTACACTCTGTCCTCACCTTTGCAGATAAACCCTGCTTGAATGTCCCACAATTCAGTGTTCTGTCTTTTGACAGGGACACTGAGTGGCACAAGGACCTCCTCGTTAAACTCTTGAACTAGTGGAGGGACGTAAGGAGGGGAACTTCAGGCCCCGTGGGCCCTCGTGGTGGCCTCAGAGTTTGGTGAGGACTCCTTCATTTATGCCATTAGGCAAAGCATCTGACTTACTTACTCCTTATTGCAAACTTCGAATTTTTGAAGCCCAGTGCACTTCTTCAACAAAAAATATGTGCCCAGCAAATGGAACCGATTTTAGAAGGAATTGCTCATGGTGATTTAGTGAATTGTCAGGATTCTATTTCATAAATAACAAAATAGAAATTAGGAGCATGTCAGAACTGCATTAGCGCTCACCCATAAATAAAAATCATTTTAGTAGAACTGGTAAATTATGCTTACTTAATTCACATTGTCATGCCTGGCACTTTGCTATATATTCTGTGGGTTTTTCACTCCCTAGATGTGTTACAGTTCAGCAAGACAAACATGTTGGGAAAGTGATATATTAGGAATGCAATTATGAGTAAATAAATGTTATTTTTCTGTGTTTCATACAGTAGTGATTGGCTTTTCTTCCGTTGACATGTAGGGCTGAGCTTCATGAAAATGGGAGATTAATGCATCCTCTGTGTGTGTGTGTGTGTGTGTGTGTGTCTCTCTCTTTTTAAGGCCAAGTGTGGAAAAGAAATGAAAACATGAAGAGTCTGTTAATGAATGTGAGATGCTGGAATAAAGGAGTCTTGCTCTTCAGCTAGGTGGCACTGATCCCACTAATGGTTTGGCTTCTGAGGAGAGAAAATCTTTGATCCGCTCAGTGACCTGATGGTCACAGGACAGGTGGTCATGTCATGCAGGCCAAGTCCGAAGGCCTGGGAAGCAGGGCATCTCCAGAAGACAGTTTCCATAAGCGTGCAGTCCAGACCAGGGACAAGACTGACACATACACCAAAGTGTCAGTAACACTGAAGGGCGACACGGGACCGGATGAGGGTCAGGGGGGTGGGGGTGTCTGAGGGGCCCTCCCAGAGCAATGGAGCTTGAAGGACACGTCCAGGTAGAGACCTGTATCTCATCTCTTCTGTTTGACAAGGATGCCCAGGTAGAGATCTATGTCTCGGCTCTTCCGTTTGACAAAGTTCAGCCCCCCCTCGCCCCAATTTCTGCGGCATCATAAACTCTTTACACAGCTTCTCCCTCATCCCCAGGGCTCAGGGGCCTTCAACTCCCTCCTGCCCTGGGTTCCTCACCAGATGGTTCTTCACCCCTCGCCCCACCACATCATCATCCCATCTCAAACTCTCTCCCCTTTGCCCTTGAAAGCACCTATTTTTGTTCTATTGTTTCAGGCCCCTGTCTACTAGATGATAATGGGATGAAAATTATGCATATAAAACAATTAATATGCTATTAATAAGTTACCCCTTCCTGGGAACATAGTGCCTTCAGCCAATTAGGATGCTCCAGATCAGGTGCCTTGACCATCCATAGGGAAAGTGAGGAGAGGAACTCTTTGGGACCCTTCAAATCTTAGCACGTGGGTGGGAGCTCCCCATTCAGGGAATGACATGCTTCCACGGGCCTTGTAAGGTCTCTTCCTGGAAGGCTCTCCCCGCACCTCCAGACCTGGCTGGGGCTGCCGGACTATACAGACTTTCGCTTTAGTGTCACACTTTTGAAAGCACTCTCCTAGCTGAATATTTTGCATTTGATCCCCCAAATGGTAAAGGAAGGTACTCTTCTCATTTGACAGTTGGGGGAAGCGAAACCAGTAATAACAGAGTGTAGGACCCAGGCCTCCTGAACCAGCGTGGACCCTGCTACCCCTGTGGCTTTTCTGAAGATGTAAAACCCAACGGAGTCTGATTTGCTGAAGACATCTGGGCGTTAATTTCCGAAATCAGAAAAGAGGGTGGCAGACCTGGTGAATGGATACATTGTTGCAGTTAGTTTAGCTCCTTGAAGCAGTCAGATGTCCTTTGTGGTGGCTGTAGTCATCAGTGAGAGCCAATGATTTGTGCCTAAAGTTTAATGAAACATTGTCCTGTATTTGTTTAATTATTTCCATTTTACAGATGAAGACATTGAGGCTGAGACGTGCCAAGTGACTTGTCCGGGTTGACTCTGCTGGGGACAAGGCGCCAGGCTTCCTGACCCAAATCTGCAGGGACGTCTCTTTCACTTGGAGGATAAAGGAAGGACTGAATTCAAGTTATTGCGGGGTACAATCACTACCATTGTGCTGACTGCAGTCTGCAATGACTACGTCCCTTAGATATCGAAAATCACACGTAGGCAAAGACTAATCACATGCACATTTGCTGGGTGTTAGTACCACAATCCGTCTCCGTCTGTAAGCAGGGTTGATTGTTTAGAAAATGTGAGAAATAAACAGAGAGTTATTTTCTGGGTCAGTGAGGGTAACCTCTACCCTGGAAGGATTAATGCAGGCATTTACAGGCAGTGAATAAGAATACTGTGGCCTGTACGTGGAGGATCCAGGCATAGCATGTAGAAATTACAGGCACTGGAAAAATTTCCCTCCACTCTCACCAGCTTGTTCAATGAACTTGACTGAGTGTTTTACAGGGCAGGACTGTACTGAAGGCCACCGAGATGGACAGCACGGGTCCCCTCCCAGACCACGTGGAATTAGGAAGATGCAAGGAGGAGCGCCAGCCGCAGCTGCAGAAGCGCCTGCCCATGCTGTCCGGCGGGCCAGTTCTCGGGGGACTTATTTTATTGATGTTTTATTCAAGTATAGTTGATCTACAATATCGTGTTAGGTTCAGTTATTCACACATACATATATATGTGTGTATCTATATAAACATATATACTCTTTTTCAGATTCTTTTCCCTTATCGTACAGAATATTGAGTAGAGTTCCCTGCACTATGCAGTAGGTCCCTGTTGGTTGTCTACTTCACGTATAGTAGTGTGTATATGTCAATCAGGGGATTTATTGAAGAGCAAAATGGACAGAATAAAAATCCAAATGTCCCCAGACCATGTTCTCTCTACAGCCTATGTGAAGATACCATAGGTACTTACTTCAGTTCTGTGCCTCTAAATATGTTGTTTGTGGAGCAATGAGACAGAACTGGGTGAGAGAACCACTGGGTTCTCCATCCGGAGGCCCGAGTTCTGATCGCCTTCCCATTGCCAACTTGGGGAGCCTTTGGTGAGGCCACTTGAATCGAGCAGCAGGGCAAACAGTGGTTAGGATCCCACGGGAACGCCTCGTGTAAGCCTCGCCTCGGCTGCGCCTGGCATTACCTCCGTCGCATTGCTTGATCAAGCCAGGCCTCGGTTTCCTCATCTCTACAATGGGGACACCATCAGAGCCCAGCTCACAGGTGATCGTGAGGCTCAAAGAAGCCGAAAATCAAACAGGGAGCCCGTGCGTAGCACTGAGGGTGCCAGGCACTGTTCCAGCACTTTCTGCATCGTTAATCTTCACTTCTCAGAACTCCCCTTTCCTTATCTATGCCGTGTCTAGATAATAGCTGCCTTACTTCCTCCTATGAGATTATGCTGAGGGTCAAGAAAAACCCTACGATAATTGTGATTTCAAGCAGAAGAATATGCTTTTAAATGATAAAGATATATTTGTTGTGATAATCACGATCAGCATCTCCAGCCTCGCAATTCCCCTGCTTTATAGAATTCTTGAGGAGGAGTGCAGGAACTGCAGCGGGCAGAGAGATCACGTTTCACTGAAATACTTGTCCAGCAACCCGTCACCCCTCCCAGCCACCTGCCGCCCGCGGAGCCATGGTGAGCCGTGACCGTGGGACATGGGCAGCCCGATGCTGAGGACGGCCACTGATGTGGAAAAGTGGAGGTGAGCTAATAAAAATGGAAGAGGTCCCATTTTTTAAAAAATTTTGATTGGAGTGGAATTGATTTACAATGTGGTGTTAGTTTCAGGGGTACAGCAAAGTGAGTCAGTTATACATGTACATAGATCCACTCTTTTTTTAAGATTCTTTTCCCATATAGGTCATTACAGAGCATTGAATAGAGTTCCCTGTGCTATAAAGTAGGTCCTTATTAGCTATCTATGGCAGGAGTCCAATTTAAGCCTCGTTCATGGGTTGCAAGTCTGTGCTGCGGTTTATCCTTCAGTCATACACCGCTCTCAGCATCATCTGTCCAACGAGAACTTTGGGAGCGTATTGACTCAGTTGCCCCTACGAGTGATGAGCTCCCTGTCTTTGCCCGACTCCTCCCTGTCAGCGGGGGCTGCCTGTTGCCCCCTGGCAGACATGACGGGGAGGCCCAAATAAGCCTATTAATGTTCAGCCAAATACCAATAAAGTCCTTGTTCAATGTGATTTATTTATCATATCGATCTACCCTTTTCAAGCCAAGAGCAAATTAAGTGAGTATTGGCTTGTGTTACCTTGAAAATACAATACAGATAAGAATCAAACTCTTATCTTCTGTGTACCTGGAAGATAAATTGGAAAGGCTATTCTTTTGGTGCTCAATTTAGTGTGCCCAGCCATTGTCGGGGGGGAATCAGGACCTCTGGCAGCATAGCAGGGTTTATCAGAAGGTGTCTCTGCATTTGAAAATGATCTAATTAACAATTCTGCTTGTGTTTGGCATCTTCTAAAAATAGTGTCAACAAATTGGCACCATCTCCTAAATATCTGCTTACATCCTATTTTAGCAGCCAACTCATGGGTTGCCAGGAGTTTATAATATACCCATCTCAAAATAAAAATGCCTCTCCCGCAGACTGCTAGAAGGATCAATAACAGATTGCAGCAGGACAAGGGTTCTCATGGTGCCGAGTGGGAGCAAAAGTCTCTCGGAAACGTGCAAACCCCTATTTATGGGCTGAAAAGCTTATAGAGTTTCTTTTGAACCCTCGGTCCACCATATTTTCTTTTAAGGATGTTGAAACATTGCTGTCTTCATGTTCAACTCTGGGGCCATTGGAGACTTTGGCCTCAGAGAAGTGGGAGCAGGAGGCACCTTCAGGTTTCACGTCCGCCATCATCTCCTGAAGATGACGAGGGGATGAGGAGCGAAGGGCTTGCTTTCACATCCAGCTGGGATGTGACCGGCTTCCAGCCTGGAGCTCTGAGCACCCGGCAGGCTCTCAAGGCATCGCAACGAATGTGCGGGGAACGCGGCACTGTTCAGGCTCAGCGGGTACCAAGCCCACAGGCCTGCCCCTTCCCAAACTCCTGCCTCGTGGAGCTTTGTAACGGAGATCATCACCACGGAACTGAAGAGGCAATCAGGATAAGCTCTATTCTGTTCATCTCTCTGCTACTGAGGAAGGTTGTGACGCAAGGGAAGTACAGGGCCCCGCTGTTTCCATTTTTGTGTTTCTTTCACACCTGCTGGAAAACCATTTTCCCAGTCCGGATACCCACAGCCCCAGGCTGCACCCTCGCGTGCACACACGCACTCTCTCACACACACGCACACACACCCCTCAGCTCTCTCTTGCTGATTACTTCTCTCTAAAAACCACAACTCAGGATGGAGAACAAAACAACCAAACATCTTCACTTAAGGTTATTCTCATATTTTAGAGGATACTTATTAGCTCGAGTGATGGATAAATCCAAATGTGCGAGGCAACAGGTGGGACCCCAGTGGTCTGAGAAGTCTTAGGGCACACGGGGCGTGGGCATGGCACCGTGGTCTTCAAGGATTTTGACTGATTTGGGATAACAAGGCGTTGACTTCACTGCAAAGCACAGGACGACAGAAAGATCTGAGGGCTGTTTAGAGACCTGGGCTTTTTCTACCACCGAGACAGGGCAACTTATTTTAGAGGATGCAAGGCAGATGCTTTGATGTGATGGACTTAGCATCAGAAAGGTTCATCTCACTGGATTTTAAGGCTCCTACTCTGCCTGCTCTTAGCCCTGGATTGGAAGGGAGGGCAATATATCACTGGATTCAAAATTCATGGTTCTGTATGATATTGATTATTTGGTGTTCACTAAGGTCTGCTTTTAAAAAGAATTTTTAACATCTTTATTGGAGTGTAATTGCTTTACAGTGTTGTGTTAGTTTCTGCTTTATAACAAAGTGAATCAACTATACATATACATATATCCCCATATCTCCTCCCTCTTGTGTCTCCCTCCCACCCTCCCTATCCCACCCCTCTAGGAGGTCACAGAGCACCGAGCTGATCTCCCTGTGCTATGTGACTGCTTCCCGCTAGCTATCTGTTTTACATTCGGTAGTGTATATATGTCACGACTCTAACTTCCTCCAGTTCATTCTCTATGTCTATGTCTTTATTCCTGCCTTGCCACTAGGTTCATCAGTACCATTTGGGTTTTTTTTAGGTTCCATATATATGTGTTAGCATTCGGTATTTGATTTTCTCTTTCTGACTTACTTCACTCCTTATGACAGACTCTAGGTCCATCCACCTCACTACAACTAACTCAGTTTCGTTTCTTTTTATGGCTGAGTAATATTCCATTGTATATATGTGCCACATCTTCTTTATCCATTCATCTTTGATGGACACTTAGGTTGCTTCCATGTCCTGGCTATTGTAAATAGTGCTGCAATGAACATTGTGGTACATGTCTCTTTTTGAATTATCTCCATAGTGGTTGTATCAATTTGCATTCCCACCAACAGTGCAGGAGGGTTCCTTTTTCACCACACCCTTTCCAGCATTTATTGTTTCTAGATTTTTTGATAATGGCCATTCTGACCAGTGTGAGGTGATACCTCATCGTAGTTTTGATTTGCATTTCTCTAATAATTAGTGATGTTGAGCAGCTTTTCATGTGCCTCTTGGCCATCTGTATGTCTTCTCTGGTGAAATGTCTATTTAGGTCTTCCACCCATTTTTTCAGTGAATTGTTTATCTTTTTGATATTGAGCTCCATGAGCTGTTTGTATATTTTGGAGATTAATCCTTTGTCTGTTGTTTCATTTGCAAATATTTTCTCCCATTCTGAGGGCTGTCTTTTCTTCTTGTTTATGGCCTCCTTTGTTGTGCAAAAGCTTTGAAGTTTAATTAGGTCCCATTTGTTTATTTTTGTTTTTATTTCCATTACTCTAGGCAGTGGGTCAAAAAAAGATCTTGCTGTGGTTTATGTCAAAGAGTGTTTTCCTCTAAGAGTTTTATAGTGTGTGGTCTTACATTTAGGTCTTTAATCCATTTGGAGTTTATTTTTGTATATAGTGTTAAGTAGTGTTCTAATTTCATTCTTTTACATGTAGCTGTCCAGTTTTCCCAGCACCACTTATTGAAGGGACTGTCTTTTTTCCATTGTATGTTCTTGTCTCCTTTGTCATAAATTAGGTGACCATATGTGCATGGGTTTATCTTTGGGCTTTCTATCCTGTACCATTGAACTATATTTCTATTTTTGTGCCAGTACTCTTGTTTATGGGATCCTTTGCTGTGCAAAAGCTTTGAAGTTTCATTAGGTCCCATTTGTTTATTTTTGTTTTTATTTCCATTACTCTAGGCAGTGGGTCAAAAAAAGATCTTGCTGTGGTTTGTGTCAAGGAGTGTTTTCCTCTAAGAGTTTTTGTGCATGGGTTTATCTTTGGGCTTTCTATCCTGTACCATTGAACTATATTTCTATTTTTGTGCCAGTACCATACTGTCTTGATTATTGCAGCTTTGTAGTAGAGTTTGAAGTCAGGAAGCCTGATTCCTCCAGTTCTGTTTTTCTTTCTCAAGATTGCTTTGGCTATTCAGGGTCTTTGGTGTTTCCATACGAATTGTAAAATTTTTTGTTCTAATTCTGTGTGGAATACCACTGGTAGTTTGATAGGGATCCTGCAACCTTACCAAATTCATTGATTAGTTCTAGTAGTTTTCTGGTGGCACCTTTAGGATTTTCTGGTGGTATCATGTCATCTGCAAACAGTGACAGTTTTACTTCTTATTTTCCAATTTTTATTCCTTTTATTTCATTTTCTTCTCCGATTGCCGTGGCTAGGACTTCCAATACTATGTTGAATAAGAGTGGCGAGAGTGGACATCCTTGTCTAGTTCCTGATCTTAGTGGAAATGTTTTCAGTTTTTCACCATTGAGTATGATGTTTGCTGTGGGTTTGTCATATGTGCCCTTTATTATGTTGAGGTAGGTTCTCAGTAGGCCCATTTTCTGGAGAGTTTTTATCATAAATAGTTGTTGAATTTTGTCAAAAGCTTTTTCTGCATCTACTGGGACGATCATATGGTTTTTATTTCTTAATTCGTTAATATGGTGTATCGCATTGATCGATTTGCGTATATTGATGACTCCTTGCATCCCTGGGGTAAATCCCACTTGATCATGGTGTATGAACCTTTTAATATGTTGTTCGATTCTGCTTGCTGGTATTTTGTTCAGGATTTTTGCATCCATGTTCATCAGTGATATTGGTCTATAATTTTCTTTTTTTGTGATATCTTTTTCTGGTTTTGGTATCAGGGTGATGGTGGCTTCATAGAATGAATTTGGGAGTGTTCCTCCCTCTGAAATTTTTTGGAAGAGTTTGAGAAGGATAGGTGTTAGCTCTTTTCTAAATATTTGATAGAATTCACCTGTGAAGCCATCTGGCCCTGTATCCTTAATACTTTAAATTTCTTGGTTGATTAGTCATTGAAAGAGGTATAAACATCACTATTATTTTAGATTTATCACATTTCCATGTTATTCTCTCAATTCTGAATTTATTTATTTTGCAGCTATATGGGGTTCATACCCATTCCAAATTGTTATAGTTTCCTGGTGATTTGTCTCTTTTATAATTCATTAGTTATATGCACTGCATCAAGTAAACTTTGCCTGATACTAATGATGAAACATCAAGTTTCCTTTGGTTGGTATTTGTCCCGTTTTCTTCTCTTACACTATTTTCAGGACTTGTTTCAGACCAAATGAAAATGTATCTTTTATCTGGGAGGTTTTATCCAATTACATTTCCTGTGTATGTTCATTCAAATAGGCCTGAATCTACACCCTTACTTTGTGCCTTATGTTTGCTAGACTTTTGCTTGTTTTTCTACCCTCATCCCTACACTATCTTCTTGAAAACAAATCAAGCTGTTTTATAGTTTCTATTTTTTCTCTACTGGTTGGGAAGTTATACATCTTATACCTATTCTTTGTGGTGGTTAAGCTTAATTTTTAATTTAAAAAAACTTTGAAAAAAAATCTCACACTTACAGAAAAGTTGCAATTACAGCACAAGGAATACTGATGCAACATCTTTATGTAATACTTAATGTGTATTTCCTACAAACAAGGGCATTCCCCTATATAACTGCAATACAACCATCAACATTTTGAAAGTAGTATACCTGCATTCTTGCCAATTGATGCAAAGACCTCATTCTCATTTTCCTTAGTGTTCCAATAATTTCCTTTAGAGTTAAAGGATCCGATTCAGAATCACAAATAACTTAAATTGTCACCTTTCCTTAATCTGGAAAGGTTCTTCGTTTTTTCCTTGATTTTACATCCTTGGCACTTTCGAAGATTTTAGGCCAGTTATTCTCTAGAATGCCCCTCAATTCGGCTTCATCCAATGTTTCCTAATTCCTGTTAAAGATGCACGCCCTGAATCTAATCATACCACAGAAATGTCATGTGTTTCGTTCTTTGTATCCTATCAGGTGCTGTGTAATTCCAATTAGTCCTTTTGCGAATTACGGTCACTTTAAGCACTTGATGAAGGTGGTATTTCCCCATGTAAATTTGCTCTTTTTCCCTTTATAATTAATAAGTCCTTTGTGGTGAGAGACTTTGAAACTATGAGAATATCTAATTTCCCATCAGATTTTCAATTTATTAACTGTATCAGTATAGACTCATGGCTTCCTTTTTCACTCAAGGTGTTACAATCTCTTATTAATGATATTTATTTTCATGTTCAAATTGTTCCAAATTTGGTCAGTGGGAGCCTCTTTAACCTGATTGTTATCTTTTGATGTGTTCCATCGTTTTTACTTACTTCCTATTTCTGTTACAATGATTCTGCCCCAAACCTGAAATCTGCCATATCTCCAAGCATCACTGACTTCTTACAGTGGAGGAGGATACTGAGACACCAAGATTTGGGCACTAGGTGTGCTCAGCTCTAATGGGAGGTCACAGCTCCCACCACCCAGGTGACACAGTGAGAAGTTAAATGTCTGTTAATTTTTCTCTTTGGACTTTAATTGGAGGTGAACCACATCCACAGGGTGTTTATACCTGGTGACAGCCAGCACTCCTCAGTTGACTATGGGGAGTCTCAAATGGCAGGCTCACAGGGAAGGCAGAGGCCTGTCTACCTGAAGAATCGTCATGGGCCCCATACAGTCAATCAAGTTTCCTACCACCACACTGAGCCCAGGCTTACTTGGAGTGGGTGTGAAGGGAGTCTCTTGGGGTCTAGGTAGGTGCTTAGAAAGACCTGAGGGTAACTTTTGGAATAGTAAGTGGAAAGCGTTCCTTATTTGGGGACTGTTTCTAATGAAATCCTACTTAGCGTGTCAGGAAGTGGAACACATCGCTAGGGACCTTGGCAGTGGTGGGGGGGATCATGGGCATCTGAACATTTAACAGTGAGAGATGTGATTGTTCTGGAAGATGCCTGGGTGCAGCTGTTAGTGACCCAGGATCATTCAACATTCGGAGACAGGAAAAGAGCTGGTATCGGGTCCAGTGGGGCCCAGATGGCTGGGGGAAACTAAAGACAGAGACTTCTTCCCCAGAAGGGAAACAATGGGAGGAGTAGACCTCAGAGAGGCAAGAGGTCTTGGGATTGTTAAGAAAAGAATGTCCATTGACAGATGAATGGATAAAGAAGGTGTGGTATTGATATATCTACACAATGGAATACTACTCAGCCATAAAAAAAGAATGAAATAATGCCATTTGCAGCAACTTGGATGGACCTAGAGATTACCATACTAAGTGAAGTAAACCAGACAGAGAAAGACAAATATCCTATATCACTTGTATGTGGAATCTAAAAAAAAAAAAATTGATACAAACGAACTTATATACAAAATAGAAATTGACTCACAGACACAGAAAACAAAATTATGTTTACCAAAGGGGAAGGGGGGGGTAAATTAGGAGTTTGGGATTAACAGATACACCCTCCTATATATAAAATAGATAACCAACAAGAACATACTATGTAGCACAGGGAACTGTATTCAATATCTTGTAATAATCTATAAGGGAAAAGAATTCATATATATATATATATGAATCACTTTGCTGTACACCTGAAACTAACACAACACTGTAAATCAACTACACCTCAATTTAAAAAAAAAAGAACTCAGATTAGGAGATGGGAATGCGACAAGACCCAGTTACCGGAAGTGGGACCCAAGCTGGTAAGATGGCACAGTGGTTAAGCCTGGGGCTGGCTTCCTGCCCTCGAGCTCAGGCTCCAGCTCTGTCGATGGCTGTGATATAGGGCAGAGGGTGTAAACTCTCTGTGCCTCCATGACCTCCTCTGCAAACTGGGATCGTGAACCAGCCACACCACAGGGTCGTTGGGAGGGTGACATAACACAAGTTAAGGTTTAACCAGTGACAGACACAGATGTTAGCTGCTATTTTCACTTAAGGACGAAGCAGAAAGCCAGTCATTGGAACCGAGGCCCGAGGTCAGGTCAAGTTTTCAGCCAGTTTGACTTGTTCTCTCTGCTTGGACGTTGAACTTGATCCAAGGCTTTGAGGAGAGGCAGGTGGGCAGGGGGCGTGGTGGTGGCGGGGGAAGAAAACTCCCGACTTGGCAGCTGGAGCGTGGAGTGTGTCTCAGACTATCGCTTCTCCCACGGGCAGCGATGCTCCCTCGTTGGGAGCCACTCGGTGCAAGTCGGCCAGGCATGTGTCAGTTCCTCCATCATCTCGGGTTGGACTTAGGGAGTCACGACGTTTTCTATTTCTTTGGAGACAAGGGAAAGCCACGCAAACATGGCAAACAATAGCCAGTTCTGCAAGCATCTTTCCTCCCCTCCCCACCTCCCTTCCCCGAAAGCACTGGAGCAAAGGGAATGAGAGTAAATTGAAAAGCAAACTCACCTTTCAAGCACATAAAAGAGATCAAATGCAAGGGTGGGGGAGGAGAGGAGGATGCGGACCAAACATCCGTGCCTTAGAGAGACTTGAGGAATCGTAGGATTGAGACATAAAAATTTTATGGCATCCTAGGAATAGTTGAACATTTCCTGGTTTGTTGTGCTGAGATTTTATGAGCCAAACAGGCGACCTTTAAAGCTTATTTTCCTTTGCTCTTCAATAGGTTTAATTAAGCTTGGACTTGAGGCTTCAAGTTGTTTGAAAACTTGAGATTTACAACAAAACGACCCAAGTAACCTATATAACCAATGAAACAGGTAAGGACCGGATTGGTTAAGTGGGCGTCCCCAATGGGCTAATAATTTGACACCCTTTCAAAGCAAACATTTTAATGTTTTTCCTTAGCCATCACTCAGAGCATGCTGAAACAAAAATCTTTAGGCTGTGTTTGGACCTTCCCTGGTGGCGCAGTGGTTAAGAATCCACCTGCCAGTGCAGGGGACATGGGTTCGAGCCCTGGTCCAGGAAGACCCCACATGCCGCGGAGCAACTAAGCCCGTGCGCCACAACTACCGAAGCCCGCGCGCCTAGAGCCCGTGCTCCACAGCAAGAGAAGCCCCGCTTGCCGCAACTAGAGAAAGACCATGCACAGCAACGAAGACCCAACGCAGCCAAAAATAAATTTTAAAAAAATCTTTAAGCTGTGTTTACACATCTTCTGTTGGACAGTGGTTACCACGGAGCATTGGATGGTAACTCATCCTCCTGAGGGTCAAGCCTAGTGAGCTCCCTGACTCGTGGTGCTGAAGGAAACTGCCCCCACCCCTCTATTTCCTCTGAATGACGTGATGGGTCCCCTGCCCACTAGAAGCTTCTGGTATGTTGAAATGAGCTATGGGCTTAGACTTGAACACTTGGGGTGAAGGCAGGCACAGAAGACTCTCATTCTCCCCAGAGCAGAAGTTACTACCGGACACCCAATCCCTCCAGCTCCGCAGAGGCCTGCCCTTGACTCATGGCAGACACTCTGTATCAATATGGCAACCGAAGCTGCCTCTGTCCCAACGATTTCGTTATGCATGGAATTTCTCCAAGAGGCATGAAAAACAAGTAACAACGTCACTACTTAGTGTCTTTTCTTCTCTGTGTCCACTGTGTTTGATTAGCCTTCAGCTCCGGGTCCAAATTTTATTAGGTTAGAACGTCTGTGGGCTGTTCAGCTTCCAGCAACCTTTTAGAGAGGCCCTTTAAAGATTCACGGGACACCATCCACAAAAGTCATTGGCGTTGCCTCTTTGGATGAGGAACAAGAAATAGTCAAGATTTTCCAGTTCAAGTTCTTCATTTTACACATGGAAAAAGCGAGGCCCCCAAGGATGCAGTGACTGGCGCAAAGCTGCTCCATTTCCTGCAGAAGACCTGGGTCTAGAAGCTGGCTCTCCTGTATCTCACTTCTGCTTTCATTCCACACTTGAGGGATGCACATTTTTAATTATTTCGTTAAGCAGATACAGTCAGCACTAAAATTTGCACCAAGTCCCACGTTAGCAAGTATTAACACTAGTCAAGTCACTACTATTATTATCCCCATGCCATAGAGGAGGAGCCCGAGAAAGGCCATTGACTTTGCAAGGTCAGAGTTTGCAAAAGGCTGTGTGCCCCGAGAACACAGCAGATCTACCCCAGAGTCCGTGCTCCAACTGCCCCCCCCACGCTCTGTCATCTCCACTGTTCCACGCTACAAGCAGGTATATAGGTGTCGGCCCTTGTCACAGATTCCAAATGAGATATAATATCTCCAACTGGAAAGACAGACCCTAGCTCAAGAGGCAACATCAAATCAAGGCTTGACTACGTATCAGCTCCAACGTGACTTTTCAGGAATGGTTTTCTTCCCAGTGTTAAGATCCTTTGATGATCTCAAAAAAAACTCATTTCTCTCTCCTCATTGTTGCCTTGTGGCCTGAAGGAATGTTAATGTGTTTGTCTTAATTATTCAAAGGGTTATGGAAAGAGAGAACTAGGCTGTTTTCCCATGCAAATCTCAGCCAGGAGAGTTCTTTATTCCCCTTTGATATAGAAAGCAAAGCAAGAAACATAGTAATTCTTAAAGTGACTCACACCTGCTAAGATTCCTGTGTTATGGGCAAGTATCAAAGCCACCGGACACTTGGGCCGTTTTTGGCTTTCTCGGCTATTTTGTGATAGAATGGAGGGGAATGATGTGAAGAGAGTCATCCGATTTGAGGTTGGAGTGAAGGTAAGTGTTTCTCTTAAATCAGTCAGAAAAATCCTATAGTTCTTTAGGGGTCAATCAGCACTGTTAATGCAAAGGCGAGGTGAATACACAATGAGAACGAATGGGTCTTTTTAAAGTTTCACCTGGGATTTAACCCACAATCTGCCACTCCTGGGCTATGTGAACGTGGGCAAAGTCATAGCATTTTTTGGCCTAGACTCTAGAAAATGGACTCATTCTGAATGAACATGACTGTGTGTTTGGGTTGACGTCGGGACACGTGCATGGGAGCTGAGTGAGAGAGAGATGCGCGTTGGGGGGAAGGCAGCATGGCCCTTCTTGCGGGGCAGAGGAGGCTCCGATGGGGAAGTCACGTGGCAGCTCAGGGGGTGGACAGGTGGTGGACCACCTTAGCCTGGCGAGGAGAGGGCTGTCATTTCAGCAGAGTGCCAGCCTCTGGGACTTCGGCAGAGGAGGACGCAAGTCACCCGTGCCTCTGATTTGGGCCACGAGAACGGTAATTGGAAGCGATGAACAAAGTCAGTTAACAATATTCACGAGTCCGTGAGAAAAGACCCCTTACAGAAGGCTAAAGGTGCACAACGTGTGAAAAAAAATCCTCAAATCATTTTAGAGACGTTTGGTGAAAAATGAAAATGTCCCATCATCACAAAACTACAAATTTCAGCCACAAATAGAAATGCTAAGTGAGAGGTACAGTGGAGAAGGGGTAGAAGAGTCGAGAGAGATGGGGACAAGGGCAGGGGAGGGGAAAGGAATTACGTCGGAGGGAAACGGATTAATGGAAAACCCAACTAATGAGGCCCTCGAGGTGAGCGTCCCCCCCAGTTCCACTGGGAATTGGGATTTACTCTTGAAATGGTTTTGGGAGAAAGGGCTCAGACTTGTGGGGAGAGCATCAGGGCAAGGTTACTGAGCTTATCCAAGGGGACGTCTCCATTTATCCTCTCTGGGAATGAACCCTGGAGTATTGGTCAGCTGGGGCTGCCATCACTAATAGCACAGAACTTAAACATCAGAACTTTATTTGTTCGCAGTTCTGGAGACTGGAAGCCCACAATGACGGTATGAGCCGGGTGGGTTCCCCCAGAGGCCTCTCTCCTTGGCCTGCAGACCGTCTCCTCACCAGGTCCTCACAGGGCCGTCCCTCTTTTACACAACATTCCTGGCTCTCCTTCTGCGTGTCCAAACTCCTTGGCCTGCAGATGACCGTCTCCTCACCAGGTCCTCACAGGGCCGTCCCTCTTTTACACAACATTCCTGGCTCTCCTTCTGTGTGTCCAAATTTCCTCTTCTTTTAAGGACACCAGTCAGACTCGATCGTCAAGTACACTAAGGACATAATTTTGCCTTAAACCCCTCTTTCAAGGCCCTATTTCCAAATACAGTCATGTTCTGAGGCGCTGGGGGTTAAAACTGCAACATAGGAATTTGGAGGGGGCGGACACAGCTCAGCCCATGACACCCAGGAAAGAGGGAGAACAGATACTGCGATATACAAGTCCAGTAAAAGAGGAAGGCTCGTGACTGGTGCCGAAGGAAAAAAAGGATCCATCAAATATAAGACATAGAATAAAAAGTCATCTAAACTATACAACTCTCTTACTGTGATTGAGACTTCTTTTGGCTCTGGCGCCTTCAAAGGCTATAGACTCCAATGATGAAAACTCAGAAAGAATGCCAAATATGGCTTTGAATCAACACCCCTCATTTATTTCCCACTTAGCTTCACCAGAGGAGTCTTGCTGACTCTCCATGACAGGTAGGCATCTTATGGTCAAAAAGATTTGTGGTAGGTTATGAAAACATCAGGGGATTATGTTCTAGTATCAGTGGTAGCCAGACTGGAATTATTGCATCTTGACGTGGTACCATGGTGATGTCTCAGTAGGCTGAGCAAAAATTAAACTCCAAGTGTTATACAGAGAGAACACCTGTCATAGTTCCCTGCTGTCATGTTACCTGCTGAACACCATTGTCTGACCCAGGCCTGGCCATCACAATTTTACATGCTGGGGAGCTCCCTGGCTTTAGCCAAGACCCTCTCTTTCTGGAAGCAATGTTTGCTAACAGGCTCACGTTCAGGACACTTGTTTGTCTGTCTTGTGGGTCGTTAGCTGTATTTGGATGGGCAGGATGGAGGCTTGTCTTAAGAAGCTTCCCTCTCACCCTTCCACTGCGGGAACCTGCCAGGTCTTACCTGCATCTGCCAGCTAGCTCTCTGCCTCAGAGACTCCTCAGTCATCTCTTGTTGTCCTGAAGTCTGAATGTTTGTTAAAAGTAGGTGTAGCAGGTGAGTGATAGTTCAAACAGGTTTGTTTGCATAATTTCCTTCAACTGAGCTAAGGCAAGGTCCATGGGCAGAAACAAGAGTTTCTGGCAGTTGGTGTTTTGCAAGTAATTGGAGTCTGGTGGTTACTGTCAGGAGAGAGATCGTAAATGGAACCAAAACAGCTCCACATCCTTGGTTTTTGTTTCATTTATTTTCTCTATTGTTTTCCTGTTTTGAATTGCCTTGATTTCTGTTCTTAGAGTCATTCTATCCTTCCTTTGGGTTTATTTTGCTCTTCTTTTTCTAGCTTTTTGAAGTGGGAGGTTATATTACTGATTTGAGACTTTTCCTCTTTTCTGATACAGACATTCGTGCCGTTAACGTCCCCTCTACTACTACTTTAGCTGTGCCCCACTAATTTTGATTTGTTCCATTTTCATTTTCTTTCAGTTCAATGTATTTTAAAATAATTTCCTTGAGACTTCCTTTTCACCCAAGGATTATTTAGACGTGTGCCATTTAGCTTCCGAGTATTTGGAGATTTTCCTTTTATCTGTCTGATATTTTTTTCTAGTTTGATTTCATTGTGGTCAGAGAGCACACTCTATGACTTCACTTCCTCTAATTTTGTGAGGTTTGTTTTACAGCTCAGGACAAGGTCTATTTTTTTTTTTTTAGTTTTATTATTTGGCTGCATCAGGTCTTAGTGCGGCACGCGGGATCTTTAGTTGCAGTGCATGCACTCTTTGATGCGGCGTGCGGGCTTCTCTAGTTGTGGTGCGCAGTCTCATTAGTTGTGGCACGGGGGCTTAGTTGCCACGTGGCATGTGGGATCCTAGTTCCTCAACCAGGGATCAAACTCACGTCTCCTACATTGGAAGGTGGATTCTTAACCACTGGACCACCAGGGAAGTCCCAGATAAGGTCTATTTTAGTACATTTTTTTGTGGACACTTGAAAAGAATATGTATTCTACGGTTATTGGATGGAGTATTATATAAATGTTGATTGGATCTTGTTGCTTGATGGTGTTGTTGAGTTCTTCTGTATCCTTCCTGATTTTCTGTCTAGTTATGTCAACTGTTGAGAGATGGGTGTTGCACTCTTCAACTATAATTATAGATTTATCTATTTCTCCTTTAGTTCTATCAGTTTTTGCTTCACATATTTTGCAGCTCTGTTGTTTGGTGCATGCACAATTAGGATTGATATGTCTTCTTGGTAGATTGACCCTTTTACTGTTGTATTATGTCTCTTTCTGTCTATTAATTTTGTTTTGTCTGGAGTTTACTAATAGCTGTTATTAATATAGAGACTCCTGATTTCTTTTGATTAATGATTGCATAGTACATCTTTTTTCATTCTTTTACTTTCAACTTGCCTGCACGTTTATATTTGAAGTGAGTTTATTGCAGACAACATATAGTTGGGTAATTTTTTTTAATCCACACTGCCAACTTCTTTCTTTAAACTGTTATGTTTAGAGCATTTACATTTGAGTCATTATTGATATGTTAGGGCATAAGCTTGCCCTTTTATTTTTGTTTTTCATTTGTTCTCTTTGCTTTGCATTTCTCTGTTTTCATTTCCCTGCCTTCCAATGGGTTTATTGAATTTTTTGTTTTTGGATTTCATTTTGATATATCTATGATGTTTTTGAGTGTAACAATTTATATAGGTTTTTAGTGGTTGCTTTAGGTATTGCATTTTATATATATATATATATATATATATATATATATATATATATAAAGCTTGTCACCTGTATTGGAGTCATCATGTTACCAGGCTGAACGTATTTATCCTGTTTTGTGTGTTTCTGAGTTTTCAGGGATTGTGGTTTGGTGTCTGCCATTAATTTTGGAAAGTTCTCTGCCACATTACTTCAAATATTTCTTCTGTTCCCTTTTCTCCTCTTCCAGCATTCCAATTATGTTTATTTATTTATTTATTTTTCTCTATTAGGTGAGAAAGAAGGCTGGAGGGGGTCGGAGTGGGAAGAATTCTCTTCCACCTGCTGGGATAAATTTCTGACAAAATTTTTTCCCCTAGAGTAGGCTTTTGTTGTGAAACCAGTCTGGGCATATTTTGCAATGTTTACTCCTCTCCCCCCATCAGAGCTGTGAGGGGAACTTGCTCAAATCTTCTCTGTGAGAACCTGGTGAAGTTTCTGGAGGAAAAGCCCAGGGAAGTGTGGCTGCACCTCCCTCCAAGCTTCAGCCCAAAGGAGTTTCTTACGCTTATGCCAGTAACACTCAGCCTCCAGCAATCCATCAGAATGGTCACTTAGGTGTTCTGCCAGTTTAATGGCTGCAGGTAACGGATCTCAGCTGTGACTCTCTGTATCCACAGATTTGGAGGAGGGGGCGTTTTCTCTGCCACTTCAGTTCTCTAATGGTTCCAGTAAAAAGCATTGATTTTTCTGTATGTCCAGCTTTTTCTGGTTATAAGGACAAAAGGGACGACTTCCAAGCTCTTTACATGTTTGATCTGAGTCTGGATATATTTTCACTGTTGTTTACTTGAGTTCATTGAAGGAAGAGGCTGCAGGTTCAGGATCTAGGATGCTGACTGGAGAGAAAGTAAGATTCAAAAATAATTGGTTAAATAAATGCTCCTTTGAAGGGGCTAAAGCCATCAGCATTTAAAAAATGGGAAAACTAGAGTTCAGATATTAAGCAATTTAGTTTAACAATCAGTAGGGACCATATCCTGGGACCTTTGATCCAAATTTTATATTCTTGCTGTAAAATAGAAAACCATAAGCAACCTTTGTATTTTAGTGTTATACTACATTTACTTGGTGCCGTATAAATTAAAGGGAGGGAAAAACGGTATGTGCTGAAGTAATGATGACTAAATTTATAGAAGTTATCTACAGAATATATTGAACTAGACTTCCAAAGGAGGCTAGACCTTACGTGGTTGATGGGAGAGAGGGCTCCAGGTGTTTTCCAGGGAACAGAGCAAAAAAAAATGCGGAGCATTGCTTGATGGGAATAAGCCACCACATGAAATGAAGCTAGAGAGTAAAGTGGGGCTAAACGTCTCATTTGAAAATTAAAAATAATTCCATCTTGTGTTTCACAATCTGGACAAGTAGTTCTTGGTTTCATGTCAGAGTGACCAGGTGGTTAATTCTTCCATGGCATTTAAGATTGATGGTGTTATCGGGTCTTTCCTCAGTGACTTGCCTCTCCTCCTGCACCATGAGGTCCTAAAAATCAGAAAACAAGACTTATCCATGTTGTTCTCTAATGCAGCACCCAGACAGTGCCTTTTGGAGGGGGCACATAGGAAGGCTGTGTGGAAAGAATGGATGCCTTGCCAGGGTGGCGAGTACTGTGTCTGCCTGAAGGTTTGTGCATCAGTACCCAGAAGCAGGTAAGAATGAGTTGACATTCCCGTGTGGATGGAAATGATGGGCTAAAGGAGGGCAATGCTAATCAAGAGAGGCTTGAGGCACCAAAAGAGTTTCAGAAATTAATGACCCAACTAACTCCTTGAATTAGGCAATAATGCTAAGCGTCTTCCAGAGATGCACCTTTAGGAAAAACACTCAAATATGTTTTGGGCTTGAACATTCCAGGCAGACTAGTCACAGACTGTCTTACGATCCAAGCAACGGGAGCTAGAAGAGGACTTATCTTCCTCCTCTGTCTTCCGATCCACGAAAGGTCTCTGAGGCCCAGCCAAGAGAGGCTGCTTGCTTGAAGCTAGACATATCCACTGGTCAGTGATGTTGCCTCCCGAAGAACTTTGGGCTGTAACCTTGGAGATGACGGTAGTCTGTCGGGTGTGGAAGTGGTGGGGTCATGAGAGGTCCTGGAAATCTGGGGTATAGTCTTTGAGCCAGCTTCTTGATATGGTGTTCTCGGAGAGGAGTACCCTCTGTCTCCCAAACTCTTAATTCCT
The DNA here is from genome assembly GCF_002837175.3 of Physeter macrocephalus. Lineage (NCBI taxonomy): Eukaryota > Metazoa > Chordata > Mammalia > Artiodactyla > Physeteridae > Physeter > Physeter macrocephalus. The sequence continues at coordinate 4,606,264 of NC_041218.1, read as the reverse complement.
TTCTCAGCTCAAAGAGTCACTCAGACTTTTCGTCTCGACCATGAAATGATGTGGATATTATGCTTTCTAAATGTGGCTATGAAGTAAACGAAGAAATAGGATTTAGATAAAGCCATGGATTCATAGCAGACAATTAGTACCGAAGCGTGAGAAGTAGGCCATCTCAGGAGACGTGTATTACGAAGTACTTCCCACTATCAGAAGTTTTCTAAAACGCCCCTGAAAGATGGCAGCTTAGCCACAACTTTATTAATAGCTCCTGTTCCAGGGAGTTTCTGCCTTATAAGTCACCTGAGCAACATGGCGCCATAGCTGGAGTTGTCAGGAGTTTATGGAGATTAAATTCTGCCTCAGTAGAAGAAAGGGAAGCTAGGGATGGCTGAGGCTGAGGAATGAGGTTGATATTGTGGAATATTATGGAATAAAAACGTGTCTTGTACAAAGGGTCTCTTACAGCTATCTTAGAGATGCTTAAGTAGGTAGCCAGGGGCTCGTGACCAAGGTAATAAGGAATAACCCTGAGCTTGGAAAATAAGGGCTAAAACAGGAATGGTGGGCTGGAAAAAGACAAGAAGAGGATTGTGGAAATCAGGGTGAAGGCAAAACAGTGCAGCCAAGCTGGCCGGCATGGCATTCCAGAGCCAGGGACTTGGTAATATCTGCCTAATCCCCCTCTCTGCAGTGTCTCTGATCCTTTGGGAGCATTTCTCTGCCTAATTATGCGGCCATGTAACTGTCAGGTAAGAAAGAAAATTTACCCTGTTTAGTCAAGCATCTGGCAGATGGAGGAGAGATTCATTACTCCCAGAAATGCATCATCTTGCTTCTGTCAACCTAAAGAAAGTGAAATGTTTTCTCCTGGAAGTGTAATCATGGAGGTTATTCCATCACACTTTTAAACTTCTACTTTCTCCCTAAAGAACTTTTTTCTCCTACTTGGAGATGTTGCAGAATGCATTATTTGATATGATGCCGGTGGTTATAAGTAATATTTCTTCCTGCAATAACTAGATAGAAATGCTCAATTTAATATATTGGATTTGGGGAAACCATTTTCCCATCTTCTCCAATTAACTGCACATTATAACATGTTAATTATAAGTGTAAATATAATGTCAAGGGGATTCAGGGAAAATATGCAATGACTTTCAAAAGGAAATTCAGAATCTCTTTGTGGTTGGGTGTTTGGTGTGTACGTGTGTAGTTTCTGTGATGTCTCTTTTCCAAGGTGAGAGCTTCTCCAAGCTGCCTGCTGTAGGTGTATAATAAAGATGTAGGTAAGGAACAGAGAGCTGTAAACGGTAGATATGGGTTTTAGCCTAATATCCGTCTCTTTGACACACAACCAACTGGAGGAAATAGCAGGGTATCTGTTTTTGTATTTTTTTCATACACTCTACATACATTCGGATTGTGTTTATATGTCGTCAGGGCACCACAAATTTCTTAAGCTATTTTCAAGTATTTGGAGATTTGCCTGTTGCTGCTAGAGCTGCAGCAGCCTAATATTCTTCTTTTTTTAAAAAATTGAAGTACAGTTGATTTACAATGTTGTGTTAGTTTCAGGTGTATAGCAAAGTGATTCAGTTACGTGTGTATGCGTGTGTATCTGTATATACATATTCTTTTTCATATTCTCGTCCATTATAGGTTGTTACAAGATATTGAATATAGTTCCCTGTGCTATACAGTAGGCCTTTGTTGTTTATCTATTTTATATACAGTAGTATGTATCTGTTAATCCCAAACTCCTAATTTATCCCACCCCCTCCTTTCCCCTTTGGGAACCATAAGTTTGTTTTCTATCTGTGAGTCTATTTTTGTTTTATAAATGAGTTCATTTGTATTATTTTTTAGATTCCACCTATAAGTGATATCATATATTTGTCTTTCTCTGACTTCACTTAGTATGATAATCTCTAGGTCCATCCATGTTGCTGAAAACGGCAAGATTTCATTCTTTTTTATGTCTGAGTAATATTCCATTATATCTATGTACCACATCTTCTTTATCCATTCATCTGTTGATGGACATTTAGGTTGTTTCCATGTCTTGACTATTGTAAATAGTGCTGCTATGAACATTGGGGTGCGTGTATCTTTTTGAATTAGAGATTTTGTCTTTTCCAAAGTAATATTCTTATTTCTATTATCACTGAATTTCAGTCTTCCCCTCAGGATGCACATGGAAACGCTCTGAGCTGGAAAAACTGTAAGGCCAGAAGGCAGAAGATGACATTTACGGGCAACTCTGTCTTGGTCATAACTCTATTCCTCCACCATTACTTGGTGTCAGACATTCAGCCAAACACTAATATAGATGAAAGAGCTGTTTACTTTTATTAGCCCATTGAGCAAATGCTTATCAAGCTCCTACCACGCTGGACAGTGTGGTAACCCTGGTGCAGAAAAAGAAACACACAGATGGACCCTCACCGATGAGGGCAAGAACAACAGGCTTGAGGCCCATACAGCCTCCCCTCAGGGATGGAGTCCTGTGCCCAGGGCGCCCACAGCCCCTTGCCAGCGGAGGAAGCAGGGCTGCAGCATTTTCTAGTAACAGATAACGCACTTGGCCAGGCCATGGTGAAGCCAAGAGCACACCAGTCTGAGAACGGGATCTTCTCTGGCTGCCACTGAATAGCAGTGTGATTGGGGGCCGCTGATTCAAAGCACCTCCAGGCTCAGTGTCCTCATTCATTGAATGAAGGGATTTAGAGGAAACTTCCCCATTCCTGGGCATATATCCGGAGAAAACCATAACTCAAAAAGATACGTGCACCCCAATGTTCACTGCGGCACCATTTACAATAGCCAGGACACGGACACAACCTAAATGTCCACTGACAGATGAATGGAGAGAGAAGATGTGGTACGTATATACAACGGAATATTACTCAGCCATAAAAAAGAATGAAATAATGCCATTTGCAGCAACATGGATGGACCTAGAAATCATCATACTAAGTGAAGTAAGTCAGACAGAGAAAGACAAATGTATGATATCACTTATATGTAGAATCTAATTTTAAAAAATGATACAAATGAACTTATTTACAAAACAGAAACAGACTGACAGATATCGAAAACAAACTTATGGGTACCAAAGGGGAAAGTTGCGGGGGGGAGGGATAAATCAGGAGCTTGGGATTAACATACACACCTTACTATATTATAAGATAGATAACCAACAAGGACTTATTGTATAGCACAGGGAACTCTACTCAATATTCTGTAAAAACCTATATGAGAAAATAATCTGAAAAAGAATGAATATATGTATATGTATAACTGAATCACTTTGCTGAAACTAACAGAACATTGCAAATCAAGTATACTCCAATAAAATTTAAAAAACTAAAATCAAATAAATAAAATAAAATCAAGAAAGTTTTTAAAACAATACAGTTGATACAAATAAGCAATACTTACTCCTGGTTTCTGTATATAAAATTAATTACAGTATATGTATGTAAAATTCAAATCAATAAAAATGAAAAAAAATAAAGGAAACTTCAGTCTGTGTGTGTGTAGAGACTGTGTATATGCACGTATATATGTGCATACATATCTATGTCTGTAATTATTATAAATAAGAAAACAAAGCATAGAGTTGACATTTCTCATCTTTTGTTCTGGGTCTGTTGCTTTTCCTTCTCAGTTTTTGGCTATTTTTCTGCTTTTCCTCTGTTGACATTCAGCTGTCATAACGAACTGTAGCTCACCTCTGCCTAAAGCTAGCCCTTCTTTGAAATCTCTGCTTCTGTTCCAGTTTTTTCTTCCTTTGCCTAAACAGAAAATCAAGAAAGGAAGAAATCAATAGGAGAAATGATATGTTTTGATCAGCAGTTTTCTCTAAATTACATTTGTTAAAGTCTGGCTGTTTCATATTCTGTTTAATGTATTCCATCGAGGTCATTTTCAATCTTGAAGTTCCTTCCCATTTCTTTCATTTCAAAAGATGAGAGGTTAATGTCTTGCTTTTTAAAAATTAATAGCAACTCACTGGAACTACGATAAAGGCAAAATGGAGCTTTATTATGAATGACTGACATGGGTCTCTTTTGGGGAAAAAAATGTATGGAAGAACTAAGGCAATGTCGTATTTTTTTAATCCCCCCTATTTATAATGGATTATAATTGCATAAAATTTACATACGGCCAACAAAGTACGGCAAGAGAATATATTGCTCAAACGCTCAGGTAACTTAACTTGAAATCCAGTTAATTCGGTGGTAAACATCGGAGGAATCAGTTGCAAAGAGTTTTAGTGGCAGGAGAGGCCGTAGTGGAAATAACGTTGGCTTAAGTATCAAGAGATCTGGTTTCTAACCTGGCATTTAATAAAATTGTGTGTCCTTGGGAAAGTTATTTCATTTCTCTGTGGGGAGTGAGGACAACACCTCCAGGCCCAGTTATCCATCACTGCAGAAAAAATCACCTGGAAGCTTCCATGCCATCCTTCGGTTCTGAGTGAGTCTGCTGGTTCCGGGTGAGCCTCGAGCCTGCCCAGGTTCAAGGTGGGCAGAAGCAGGTTCTACCTCTTTTACAAGAGCATTTCAAACAGGAGATACTTTTTCGACTTTTTCGGCCATTTTTAGAAAAGACGTGCTTTCCACCTAAGCTACCTTTTTTTTCTTTCTTTTTTTGTTTTTGGCGGTACGCGGGCCTCTCACTGTTGTGGCCTCTCCCGTTGCGGAGCGCAGGCTCCGGACGCGCAGGCCCAGCGGCCACGGCGCGAGGGCCCAGCCGCTCCGCGGCACGTGGGATCCTCCCGGACCGGGGCACGAACCCGTGTCCCCTGCATCGGCAGGCGGACTCTCAACCACTGCGCCACCAGGGAAGCCCCTAAGCTACCATTTTTAATGCTGAATCATTGCCTTGGAATAGGGATTGTTTATTATCCATTTTAAAAATAACTAGCACCTACTCAAATATTTTTTGTTTATAACTTCTTGTAGGCTTTCTTTTCTACATATATATTTAAATCATTTCTGTATTTTAAATTATTTGCCCACAGCTTTTTTTTTAAACATCTTTATTGGAGTATAATTGCTTTTCAATGGTGTGTTCGTTTCTGCTTTATAACAAAGTGAATCAGTTATACATATACATATGTCCCCACATCTCTTCCCTCTTGCATCTCCCTCCCTCCCACCCTCCCTATCCTACCCCTCTAGGTGGTCACAAAGCACCGAGCTGATCTCCCTGTGCTATGCGGCTGCTTCCCACTAGCTATCTATTCTGCGTTTGGTAGTGTATATATGTCCATGCCACTCTCTCACTTTGTCCCAGCTTACCCTTCCCCGCCCCGTATCCTCAAGTCCATTCTCCACGTCTGCGTCTTTATTCCCACCTTGCCCCTAGGTTTGCCCACAGCTTTATTGAGACATAATTGACACATAACATTGGGTAAGTTTAAGGTGTATAGCGGGTTGATTTGGTACATTTACATATTGCAAAATGATTACCAGCGTAGCATTAGCTAACACTTCCATCCCGTCACATAATTACCATTTCTTTTTTGTGGTGAAAACAGTTACCATCTACTCTCTTAGAAATTTACAATATATGATACAATATTGTTAACTATAATCACTGTGCTGTACATTAGATCCCCAGGACTCGTTATTCTTATAACTGGAAGTTTGTCTACATATATTTTTAATGTTTATTTAAAATCCATCTGAGACTATATTACTAAGGATAGAGTTTTTTTTTTTTTTTTTTTTTTTTTTTTTTTTTTTGCGGGCCTCTCACTGTTGTGGTCTCTCCCGTTGCGGAGCGCAGGCTCCGGACACGCAGGCCCAGCGGCCACGGCGCACGGGCCCAGCCGCTCCGCGGCATGTGGGATCTTCCCGGACCGGGGCACGAACCCGTATCCTCTGCATCGGCAGGCGGACTCTCAACCACTGCGCCACCAGGGAAGCCCAAGAGCTTTTAATATCTTAAGAGCTATAGGTTTGGTAGATGTTACGCATATAAATGTAATATCTTTGCTTTTCAGCTGGCCTGCACAATTCTCTAGGGATTGTTCTGACTGAATTAAGCCCTAGCTATAGTGTCTATGGGCCAAATCCATGAGGATTTCTCTGGAGGGAAATTGTTATATTTGCTTGTTAGTGAGAAATATAAAATGATAAAAATTCCTTTTTGGCCTTACAGTGAAGATATTGCAACGGCAGAAAAAGACACTTGGTTGCTTGGCCTTTCACTGGAGTCCGAGTGAAGGACTTGGCAGTCGTTCTGGTCCATGTGATTTCTGTCCTCAGCCATCCCTCCTCAGTCCCAATGGGGGGCTCCATTTTGTACTGGTTGAGAGACCAGCCTTTCACATGAAAAGAAGCTCAACATCGCTAATTGTTAGAGAAATGCAAATCAAAACTACGATGAGGGGGGCTTCCCTGGTGGCGCAGTGGTTAAGAATCCGCCTGCCAATGCAGGGGACACGGGTTTGAACCCTGGCCCGGGAAGATCCCAAATGCCGCGGAGCAACTAAGCCCGCGAGCCACAACTACTGAGCCTGTGCTCTAGAGCCCGCGAGCCACAACTACTGAAGCCCGTGCGCCTAGAGCCTGTGCTCCACAACAAGAGAAGCCACTGCAATGAAAAACCTGCGCACCACAACACAGAGTAACCTACGCTCGAGACAACTAGAGAAAGCCCGCACACAGCAGTGAAGACCCAACGCAGCCAAAAATAAATAAATTTATTAAACAAACAAAAAACAGGCTAGAGGGAGGGTGGGTGAGTGGGACCACTTATTTAGATTGGATTGTCAAAAATAAATAAATAAAAAACAAAACAAAACCCCCCCCAAAAAACCAAACAAACAAAAACTACAATGAAGTATCACCTCACTCTGGTCAGAATGGCCATCATTAAAAAGTCTACAAATAATAAATGCTGGAGAGGGTGTGGAGAAAAGGGAACATTCTTACACTGTTGGTGGGAATATAAATTAGTAGAGCCACTATGGAGAACAGTATGGAGGTTCCTTAAAAAACTAAAAATAAAGTTGCCATATGATCCAGCAATCCGACTCCTGGGCATATATCCAGACAAAACTATAATTTGAAAAGATACATACACCCCAATGTTCACTGCAGCACTATTTACAGTAGCCAGGACATGGAAGCAACCTAAATGTCCATCAACAGATGAATGGATAAAGAAGATGTGGTACATATATACAGTGGAATATTATTCAGCCATAAAAAGAAAGAATGAAATAATACCGTTTTCAGTAACATGGATGGACCTAGAGATTATCATACTAAGCAAGGCAAAGACAGATATTATATCACTTATATGTGGAATCTAAAATATGATACAAATTAACCTATTTATAAGACAGAAACAGACTCACAGGCATAGAACGCAAATTTATGGTTACCAAAGGGGAAGGTAGGGGAGGGATAAATTAGGAGTTTGGGATTAACAGATACACCCTCCTATATATAAAATAGATAAACAACAAGGACCTACTTCATAGCACAGGGAACTATATTCAGTATCTTGCTATAAACTGTAGTGGAAAAGAATATGAAAAAGAATGTATATACATGTATAACTCAATCACTTTGCTGTACACCAGAAACTAACACAACATTGTAGATCAACTGTACTTCAATAAAAAATAAAATAAAAAGAGGAAAAAAAGTTCAGCCTTTGGTACCAGACAGCCCAGATTCCACATCATCATTGCTCCGCTTCCCAGACACGTCCTTAACCCTAGCCTCAGCTTCCTTGTCTGTAAAAAGCCCGCAATGATAGAAGCCACTTAGAGATTTACATGAGGTTAAGTGACAGCACAGAGCGCTTGGCTCAGTGTCTGACATTAAGAACTCTTCGGGAGCTGCTCATGTTATTAGTTTTATTTCATTACCATCATCCTTGTGTTTCTCCATGTCTCACTCCCTTGAAGAGGCTGTCCCAGCTCTCAGAATTCTCGACAGCTGGATGACCCAGTGCATCTCTTGGGCATTATTTTTAAGGAGCAGCTCAGAGCAGAGACACGGAGACCCCTGGTAGCTGCTACGAACCCAGACGCTTCTTCATGCGACTACCTTACACTCCTGGGTCCCAATAGCATTGTTCTCGGGGTAAAAAGTGATGGTTGAAACACCACAGCTCAGACTAGCGGTAGGGCTGTGGCCCACCGACTCTCCATTTAGAAGTACTTTCATCCTTAACTTTCCTTTTCTGGAAATTTCCATCTGTAGGTAAGTACGCACTTGTGAGGAGAAGCATCATGGAAGCACATTTCTCATATTTTATCCTGAGGTAAGATTACCTGACATAAGATGACATGAAGAATCACCTGTACCCTTTGGGTTAATTGTGCCAACACCGGTTTAGAGCAACTCAGAGCAGCGTGGTACGCAAGGCTGCCCTGGGTGGATTTGGAGCCGGTTTCTGATCTGCTTCTCTTCCTGAGTTCAAAATGATGTCATTCACCTTTTCCCTTGTGGAATGACTCTCACTCTGGTTTCTAATTAGTCTTGGCTCCAGATGTGGTCTGAGCGAAGCAGAGTGCAGGACCCTTTCATGTTACCTGGGCGGGAGGCGTCTCTTCCTGCCCTCTAAGGCGGCATTGACATCTAAGGAAAGTTATCACATCCTGAACTTACTGCCAAAATGTGGGAGGTTTTAGTTGATTCTGTTGTCAAGGCTCACATCCTCTATTGTGTTTTGCAATTGATTTTTTTAACTTAACGTGGGCCTTTCTACTAACAGGCAAAATGCTTTCTGGCCTATGAAATGTCCACCTGTCCTGATTCCTCTTCCTTGTAACTACCTCTCCCAGCCAGGCATTCACAGCACTCTGTGCTGAACTTGGACTGGACCTGGAAACCCAAACAACCCTTCCAAGTCCTTCCAAAGCCTTATCATCTTCCAGAACAACGCTTTACACACAGAAAATAAATAAAAATGTAGTTCCGTATAACCACCGCAAGCAAACTTTTGCAAAAGGGAGGCATCATTCTCATTGGAAAATAATTCACTTTAGTGGGGAAAAAAAAACTCACCTTGACACTTCTTGAGATAGCAAGTTAGCTGATTGCTGAGTTTAGACTGATTTAAGAGCATCACCTTAGCACGTGACTCTCATGAATATTTCCCCCTAATTAGATGAGAACTTCTCTCTCTCATTTGGATCTTCGCCGAGTCACCCCTTTGTGTGGAGTTAATTGCCAGCTCCCAGCAGGGCCGGAAGGACGGCAGAGCTCGATTCTCTTGACTCCATCCATCTCCCATCACTTTCAGCCTCCTTCACTTGATGGCAGCCCATTGTCTCCTTCTCTGTCTTGAACACACCAGGTTTGTTTCCTCCTCAGACCCTTTGCACTTGCCATGGCCCTGCCCGAACTTGCCCTTCCTCCAGGCTTTGGTTAGGGACTCACTCTCACCATTCTGATTAGGATTGAACGCCACCCCTCCACGGGGCTTCCCTTGAGCCCCGTTATCGTCTGCTCCCCACCCACTCAGACTCCATCTGACTCCCTCTCCAGTCCAAGCCATAACCCCAATGTCCATTTTTCCACAGAACTTTCCCCTAAGTTCCATATGTCTTATTTACACCCAGCCCATCCCTGGGGACACGTGCTTTCCTCGTGTAATCATTAATTACTCTCAAGAGTGTTCTGGTTGAAATACGAAACTATAACACTATCATATTTATCACTTCTAGAAATGAGGTTTACTTATTTTCCCGTATCCTTCGTAGATGTCTCTTCGCTAGAAAGTAGGCACAGTGACTTTGTGCCAGGTCATTATTTAGGCACTCGGGGAGGCAACAGTGAATACAGATTATGAGAACTCAGTCAATATTTTTTGATGGAACCAGTTAAAGAAAACGAATGACAGGCTTTCATATAATGTGTTTGTGCACAGACACATAAATGAACCGAAGTGAAGATTTTGTGTTCTTTTGTTTTTCTTTTAATTTTTATTTTATAGTGGAGTCCAGTTGATTAACAACGTTGTGTTAGTTTCAGCTGTACAGCAAAGTGATTCAGTTATACATATACATGTATTTATTCTTTTTCAAATTCTTTTCCCATTTAGGTTATTACAGAGTATTGAGCAGAGTTCCCTGTGCTCTACAGGAGGTCCTTGTTGGTTATCCTTTTTAAACATAGCCGTGTGTACATGTCAATCCCAAACTCCCAATCTATCCTTCCCCCTCCCCCTCCCCCGCCATCACCCCGGGTAACCGTAAGTTTATTTTCTATGTCAGTGAGTCTGTTTTTTTTTTGGTTTGTTTTTTTGTAAATAAGTTCGTTTGTATCTTATTTAAGTGAAGATTTTGGATCAAGTTTTATTTCATAGTTATGGGGACTTATGCTCCAAAAAATATATAAATAGGGATAAACTCACACTCATTCAGAGGAATGAGATTGCAAAGAAATTGTCAAAAAGTTCATTGAAAAAGAAACTTGTTTGAAAAAAAAAAAAAAAAGAAAAGAAACTAGCTTGGAAAGGTCGCTTCCGCTATATTTCATGAAACTTCCTAAAGAGGTCAGTGACTTCTCCATTAGTACCTGGGGTCCTCTCTGTATCTTTGTCAATTTTTTTCTTTTCAACATCTGGCCTTAGAATATGACAAGTTATTCTAGATAATTTAGGCAATATTCTTGCAAGTAGCCATAATGCCCAGATTTGGGGGACGAGTTTATCGATCTGTAGACAGAACAACGATCCTGGGGTCGCTGCTCGCCTTTGCACATGGAGCCATGGATGAGTTAAGAATAGATTTTCCTTTGAGAGGATAAACCGGGAGAAGAAAGCTGAGGTTGTGTTTCAACCTCCACTTGCCTCCCAGGCTTGGAAGCTTCGGGCAGTACACGGTCTGCATCACTTCATGTGGAAACATGGGCGGTAGCGAAGACCATTTATTTTCAGTGTGTGGAAAACCGATGAAATCAAAATTTACCCAGAGAACCATTTAAGTTGGCGCTTATTTCTTTCTGACCCCAAGGATGATTTATTCACATCCACACCCTAGACACGAACACAGCTTCAAATGGACACTTCAGCAGCCGGGATGTAGTGAGTTGCAGGAGATCTCACCTCACAAATCAGAAGAGATCAGAGAAGTGACAAAATCGTATGCATGTTTAAGGGCAACCTAGAACTGGGAACACAGGGAAACCCAACTGAACTGAATTCCAGTAAGAGACAGGCCCTTCCTAGCAGAGACCATGGGTACTTTCATCTCTGCCACATTTTTCTTTACTCAGTATGTGTGGGATGAGGCACCCACCTGTCCTTTAAACTTCTGCCAACTACAGATTGGCACTTGCCATCTGTCTCTACAAGGATTAAATCATGTACTACTGCAGCCGCTGACCTTCAACACCCCCTGAAAGGGGCTCAGGGTGGAGAGCAGGAAGGAGGCCCTCTGTGCTCTGGGAAAAACTGGTGGAACAGGTTTCCAGATAGATATTTGCAGGACAAGATTTTATGAGCCCAAGTCTTGCATCTCCCCGTATCTAGAAAAGCACAAAATCCTTCATGGGGACGTCTGCTCCTCGTGACGAGCAGCCACCTTCTGCCAAAGCGTGTGCTTGACCGCACGTCCCCCCTTCGCCACAATCACATCTATACTGACCTCCGCCCTGCCCCTTCGGAGCAGCTTCTCAGAGCTACCCGAGAGGCTGTCTCCCGGGCTACAGTCCTCATTTTGCCCCAGATAAAACTCAACTCAGAACTCTCGTGTTGCACATCTTTTTAGTCAACTCTTCCTCAGCCACGTGTGGGCTAAGAGGATGGTTTGGAATTCTGAGGATTCCCAGGCTTGGAGCGAACCCACACCCACGTACCACACCCTTCTCATGGGACCTTCACTGGGTGCATGGTAGCGGCACCAAGGCAGGGGACAGGACAGGAGGCTGAGTAAGCACTCCCGATGTGCGTGGTACCTGGACCAGGCACATGGCCGGGCCCTTCTGGAGCCTCGGGGATGTGCTGGACGGCCAAGGGAGATTCCTAGGGCTCAGTAGGCTCCTCCTGGATGCGAGGCAGCAGCAAATCAAAGCCGTCTCCTCTTGTAGAAGGATGAAGAGAGATCTCCAAAGGCTCAGGAAGTGGCTGCTCGCGCGTAAAGCCTGGAGCCTCAGAATCTCTCCAATTCTCAGGTTCTAAGCCTTGCTGAAGGGACAGTCTTGACCCTGCCTTCAAAGTATGTGAAGCCAGGGGTAGAGTGAGTCTAATTAAAGCTGCAGCAAAGCCCAGACTCAGCCCGATTACAGATATGTTTGACTCAGAGTCCTACCATTTTCAGGGGCAAATACTATCTGTTTAATTCTCAATTATCCTTTTACATGGGATGTACAGAGTGAAATTTTAAAAATTAAAGAGACAAGCAAAGAGGCAAGCAAATGTGATCCATTATCAAGAGAAAATGTTTGTCAGTAGACCCAGAGCCAAAGATATAGATTATGGAATTAGCAGACAGAGGCTATAAAATAACCATAATAAATGTGTTAAAGTATATATTAGAAAAAGTGAACAATATACATAAGCAGATGAGGAATTTCATCAGAAATGAAAGCCATAAAAAGAAATGATGGAAATTCTAAGATTGAAAGAAGACATAGCAGTTTTAGATTTGAATGCACTCAATAACAGAGCTTTGAAATATGTAAAACAAATACTGACAGAAGTAGTGGAGAAATATATAAATCCATAACCAGAGTTGGAGGTTTTAAACCCCTCTCAATAATTAATACGACAACTAGGCAAAAGTTATAAAGATGTGGGAGATTTGAACATAACCTTCAACCAACTTAACCTAACGTGAATAGAACAGTGGGTACAAAAACAGATACATTCATGAACATTACCATATGCTGGGCCATAAGATAAGTCTCAATTAGTTTTAAAGGCGCGACATCATAGAAAGCATATTCTCTGACCACACATTTATTGTTGATTAGAAATCAACAATAATACAATCTCTAGAAAAACTCAAATGGAAAATTATGCAACAACAAGAAAATCCTATGAGTCAAAGAAGATATCACAAAGGAAATTAAGAATATTTGGAGTTGAATGATAATGAAAACCCAACATAACAAAATTTATATTCAGCTAAAGCAGTGCTGAGAATGAAATTTATAGTTTTCCAATAAATTTATAAGGAAAGGAAATTTATAGTATTGATTTTTTTACTTTCCCCCATTTCCAACAAACTTCCATGTTTAGAAGCTAGGAAAAGAAGAGCATCTTAAGCTCCAAATTAATAGAAGAGAGAAAATAATTAAGAGCAGAAATCAATGAAATAAACACTAGACGAAACTCAACAAAATCAAAGTGGATATGTTAAAGCAGCAAGATTTACAAAATTAATACACTCCATGTTAGATTAATCAATAAAAAAGAAATAAAGCACAAGTAATCAATATGAGAAAATTTAAAAGGACCTATCAATAAATATAGACAAAATAAAGACAAAAATGAAATATTATGAACAACATATGCCAATAAAGTCAACAATATAAGTGAAATAAACAAATTTGATTAAAATGAACGCAAGAAGAAATAGGAAACCTGAAAACATATGTATACTTATGTATTTACATTTTTAAAAGAGACGTATCAACAAAGACAGTTTGAGCCCAGGATGACTTCACTAGTGAATTCCTTCAAACATTTAAAGAGAAATATTACCATTACTGCACATTTTTTTTCCAGAAAGGGGAGGAGGAGAAAACACTTTTCAGTATTTTTATGAGACTGGTATAACCATGAGGCCAGAAATCTGACAGGGATATTACTAGAAAAGAAAAATACAGATTAAAATCCTTCATAAGCATGGTGATATAAACAGGACAGCAGTTTTTAAAAAAGATTTATTTTATTGAAGTATAGTTGATTTACAATGTTGCGTTAATTTCTGCTGCACAGCAAAGTGATTCAGTTATACCTATATAAACATTCTCTTTCATATTTTTTCCACTGTGAATATTGAATATTGGATATTGAATATTGTTCCCTGTGCTATACAGTAGGGCCTTGTTGTTTATCCATTCTATATGTAATAGCTCGCATCTGCTAATCCCAAACTCCCAATCCTTGCCTCCCCTCTCCCCCCTTGCCAAACACAAATCTGTCCTCTATGTCTGTGAGTCTGTTTCGTAGCTAGGTTCATTTGTGTCGTATTTTAGATTCCACATATAAGGACAGTAGTGGTTTTTTTTTTTTTTTTTTTGGTAGAATTAATTTATGGCTAGACGACCTTTTCTGGGTATGGTAAGGTTCTACATGTTGATGTTTTGAGGTTTGTAGTTATATGATGTATAAAATTGCCACACTCAATGAATGATCCACTAACGATGTATGCAGTTTATTATATGAAAATTATACCTCAGTAAAGACAAAATGAAGCAATTATGAAGATGATGTAATTTCCATCAGTGAGAAATGCTGGTAGAGTCTTCGTAAGCACATGCCACTTAATAATAATATTCGTGTACTGCTTTATTAAGCACTTTAACCTTAATGCTCTAATTCTCATAATAAACACATTACGTTTGTGATGTTATTCCCAAACGCTGGAGGATAATTGGCTTACTCTAGGCTTTAGCAAGTGAGTGTGCAGCAAAATCAGGACAGAGACCCAAGATTTTTGCCTCTTAGTTTACGCTTTTCCAAGAAACAATAGGTACTCTGCTGCTGCACTATCCTTACCTCAGAAAACTCCTGCTGTAGCAACTTTTGTTGTTGAGGTCTCTGAAATACCTGTTTTGCTCTGAACCTCTGAACTTTCTTGGCTCAAAATTGGAATGACAGCCTTTAACACATGATTATAATTTTATAGCAATGTATGCATTTAGAATTCTGACTTATGATTCACTCAGTTATCTGAATTAAAATATTTTCCTTGCCTTCACTGTTGGGCTTTGAAGTACCACCGTAAACCCACCTACCCCTTTCCTCAGAGTCTGGGGTACGTGCTTCAATATGCCCCCATAGCACCATAAGATTCCCCCCACCATAATGCCCATTACAAGATAGTGTACCTTCCTGTTTATGCGTCTGCTTCTACCCAGCAGTGATCTCAGGGATTTTCTGCTTGGAGGAGAAATAGTTTCTTATTCACCTTTTATCCCAGGGCTAATTACATGGCATTCAAGGGTCAGTCAATAAATACTTACTGAATGACTAAACAAACAGGGTAAATGGCTTAGGAGAATCGGTCACCCCCAGTCTGCCATATCTCACCACAACTACATTGATACATTGATTAATAATTTGTCTGGAAATAAGCTCCTTTATGATGGTGTGGATGATAGTAAAAGTAATATTTTCATTGTGTTATTAAGTGCAGCGTTGTTCAACATGTTTGCTTATCTGCCAACGTACGGTCCAGGGCAGAGATCACGCCAGCTTTGCTGTAGGATCTATAGCAGTTTGGAGAGTTATCCGCACACGGTAGTGGCTTACTTTCTTGGGTGAATAAATACCTTTTTATGATGATTATATAATACATGTACAGTTCTGTAAACATTATATATATTATTCATGCTTTATATGCACATATATAAATTTAAACTTATCCATCTCTTTCTTCATTGATTGTGATTTTTGTCACTTGTTTAATAATTTCTTCTTTTCCCCAAGGCATTGTCTTTCTGTTTTGGTAAGATTTGGGGGTTTGATTTTTATATATTGATAGTTAATTCATTAATTTCTTTTTCTTTTTGTGGTGTGAGGTAGGTATCAGATTTTTTTGGACGCATAAACAACTTTCCCCGCTCTATTTATTGAATAGCTTAGCTTTTCTTCTCTGATTTGCAATGTCATTTATCAATGTTCTATAATTAATAGGCATTCTTTTCTATTATATATGTTGGCATTGATATCATAGTGTTTTCATTACTACAGTCTTGTAAGTCTCGATAACGAGTAAGAAATTTTTTGTTCCTTTTCTTCTCTCTTCTTGATCTTTCTTCTTAGAGGTTTTAAAAAAGCAAATTTTTCTTTTGTTGAAGCTCATTTATGTTTTTCTTTTTCCATTTTATTAATTTCCTATCTCTTATGTCTGCCCTATTTTCAAAAGCTTATTCAAAGCTTTTAAGTTCTTCAGACATTTACTTTTAATCTTTTTCTTTTATTAATGCACATATTTCCCTTTTTTTTGGCCCCACCATAGATGACTATGATGTAGTACACGTCTTGTTATTCATTTCTAAATATGTCTTAGTTTCCTATGTGAATAACTTATTATCTTGAGTAATTTGAGTCCATTTAAGTCTGTGCTTGTTGCTGATTTCTAATTACTTGAAGTTTTGCTCTGAGAATCTGATCTGAATGTGTATCACTTACACTCTAGCAGGAAACAGATGCCATACTCAAGTGGGTAATTGAGGAAGGTTTAATGAAGAGGCTGCTTATAAATATGTAAGCAGGGTTACAGGAAACCAAGAGCGATGGTCGAAATGCTCTAAACTAGCAAGATGGAGGAGCCATTACTACCCTCAGGACTGAAGGTTAAGGAGGGGAAAAGTTGACCAGAACCCAGAGATAGTAGCTGTTGTTGTAGCAGAGGGTTTCCTGACAGGGGCTGTGGTCTTGGTAGAGAAACTTACTTCAACCTATAACGACCCATCGCAGAGGAATCCAGGAAATAAGTACGCTGATTTCACTCTGTTCTCCAGTCCAGTCTCCCGCCAATGCTTCCCATTTATGTGGAACAACCAGAAGCCAGATGGCAAGGGAGCCATGGACGAAGTCCAGCTAGTTCAGCCTCCCAGGGTAGAGGCAGATGGAAGAAAAGCAGAGAGTGGGTTTGGACGGTATAATGAAAGTATCCGGTACTGTTCATTCTTTCTGTCCCCTCCAAACCTTCACTTACCTGTTTGTCATTCAAGTAAAATAAATGTGTTCTCAATGCCGGAGACAACAGAGTTCCATGAGCTGCCATATATATTGAGTGATGTCAGTACCTGAAAGATAAAATGTTAGCCACCCCAAGCTGTCCACCATCAACTGAATGTTTTTTCCTGATATTCCAAATCAAAAGATTGGATATTAACAGTAATATTAAATTATCCCTTGGAAATGGTATATATCAGAACAGGCACAAGTTAATTGCACAGGTAGCTGGATCATTTACTCACCCGGAAACTGTGCCTATTTCTGTGTCTACTGTTTTGCCCTCAACACACACCTGTGGCCTCGTGAGGGTTTCCTATGAAAAGTTAACAAAAAGGGTAGGTCTGGTTTGCAGATGGATTTGCATAATACACACATAAATAACCAGATGTATTACAGCTCCACACAGGGATGGTGGATTGGGAAAAAACAGTGATGACGGGTAGTCACTTGGTGGTCAAGCACTAAGTTTCTCCCAGGGTCAATAGGAGGCCAGGAACTGCTTACCAACTTGAGGCTAGTTACTGGCAGAAGAGGGCATGGCTTCATTCCCAAACCCAAGGGACCGTGCAGTGATTCTTTCTTTGGGATTTTTCAGTTGCTGTAAAATATATTATCTGCCTCACACACAGGAAATACCGTTGCATATCTTGACACACAGCATTAGTGACAAGACAGCTTGAACTACTTCCTGGACACGATACGGAAGTCTAAGCAGTAGACCTTCTTGTTCTTTACTCTTTCCACCCGCTCACCCCTGCAAACTGGCCATCTTAAGCGTTACTCAATAATCACGTTACAAGATCATGCTTACATATCCTATATGTAGCCTTCAAAAAGCAAAAAGTCCATCAACAGTTATGTCTATTTCTTTGAAATGGGTGCTACAAAGTGTCACAGTATATTTTCACTTTCGAGTGGATATTCTGACGTATCTCAGCTACTGCATCTCTAGAAACTTTATCAGTATCGTGGGTCTCCAAGCTCTTGTGGGGCTTATCTCTTACCCTCTCACCCTTGCTACCTCCTCTCATCAGCTCCAGTTAGCAAAATGTCATCAACGTGATGTGGCACCTGATGTGATATGAAGACATTCAATTCCCTCTGGTCTATCTTAGGACCAAAGCAGGAGAGATGGATGATGTAGGTGTGCTGATACTCCTACCACAAGAGAATGAGTTGTTTCTGATCATCTTTACTGATAGAAATGGGGAAAATTATCAATATATGCCAGGTCAACAGCTGTACACTCGGTGGTAGAGCAATGTTGATTTGCTTCAGTAAAGATACCACATGTGGAACTACATGTATGATGGACATGAGCACCTGATTAAGTGTGCGATAACCCACAGTCATCCTCCAAGACTCATCTGGGTTTTGCACCATTCAAACAGGGAAGAAGGCAGAGGAACATCCCTGGTGGTCCAGTGGTTAAGACTCCACCTTCCAATGCACGGGGTGCAGGTTCGATCCCTGGTTGGGGAGCTAAGATCCCACAAGCCTTAGAGCCAAAGAAACAAAACATAAAACAGAAGCAATATTGTAACAAATAAAGACTTTAAAAATGGTCCACATCAAAATATTTTTAAAACCCCACAACAGGTAAGGCAGTTAGGAATGTATAGTTCCTTTCACTCTGCAGGTTCTGTTGTATTATGCCTGAATTCCCCCAGGAATGTGGTATCGCTCGCGGTTTACTATTCCGGCAGAGGAGATAGCTCCTCGTGCTTCTTGTAGGTTTTTTCTACCATTACTGATTCTCACCCCACAGGAATCAGTTATGAGCACACCTACTCTCAGCACATCTCCTAGGGCTGGGGAACTAAGTGCATAACGTGTCCATTATTCCACCGGACTTCCTGTGACAAAGAAGCAAACTGAGAGTATCTATCGCCTGACCTCCATTAGCTCTCCTAGGACTTATTTTAGTTTTTCTTTTTTTAAGCCTTTTCTGATAATTAGCATCAGTCCACAGCCAGACTCTAATACTCTTCAGAGAGTTCCTTTTCTTCCCCTTTGACCAGTGAATAGCCATCCTTGCCAAGTGGTTTCAGGTCCCACTTGTAAGGCTTAGAGGTCGTTTCCTGTATATCCCCATGACCACGCATGAGTTCAAGGCCAGGAGAGGAAACAGAGAGAGCACACGTCACACCGGGGTGCCAGTGGCTTTGATGGACCATCTCAGGTATGAATATTCCTCGCCTTGCTCTTTGCTGGTCCATCCAGGTGTCTGACATTTCAGGTGGGCTCATCGCCCTCCCCACATGGCAGAGTGTCTGCCAGGCCAGGCAGGTGCTTCGGGCACTTGTGAGCACAGGTGAACGAGGAGAGAGATGGAAGGGCTGGAGCTGGAAGGAGGAAGACAGGACATCTGAGAGGTGTCAGGGGAGGAGTGGAGTCGGGGGGGAGGGCCATTGTATTTGTTTGGCACATGGGAGTGGAATGGAGAGCGGTATCAGGGGAGAGGATGGGGGAGAATTTTGGAGAAGATAAAGAGGGATGTGAGAAGCATTGTTCGGGATTAGACGTTCGATTGCCTTTAACAGCCTTGGAGAGTTACCAGTAAGGATGGAAATGAATTCCTCTTTAATCAATTTTCCTCCTGTTCGTACAATGTTTTAAAAAAAAATCCCTGTCACAGAGTTCTCCTGGTGTGAACCGCATGGGTTTTGGCTTCAATAGCAACCATAAGTGACAGCTCCTTGGTCCTCATTGGGAGAAGGTTCCTACATGGGGGAAAGAAGAGGGCTGGAAGGCTGGAACCCTGAGTGGGAGGAGGGCACTGCAGCATCACCGGTGCAGGTAAGGGTCATGGCAAGGATGCTGGCCGCCAGGGCCACACTTGGTCTCAGTTATGCTCACCTTTATTTGCTGAAGAACAGGGGGAAGCCTGTCCCCTTTCCCTGTCCGAATCCATCCAGAGAAGGTGGCCCTGGCCGGCTTGCCACGCTGTAGGGCCTCGAGTTGGCCACCAGGAGGCAGTGCTGTCTCTTCTCAGACGCAAGGGTAGACGGTCCCGCCTGCATCGGAGGTGAGTTCTCGGGTGACGTGTGGGAGGTGTGAAGACAGAGAAAGGTGGAGACAAAGAGGGCTCTTCTCGCCCACTCCGATGTAGGGAGGAGGGTGTCTCCATCCTGGGGTGTTCTGATCTCAAGCCTTTAAGCGGAGCCTAGAGGATCCCCACCCCCGCCCCCGGTCAGGCAGGTGGGGATTGAAGTTTCCCTCCAGAAGGTATTTGGCTGGTTCACCAGAAAACACCTGACGTCCAGTGGTTTAGTCCAATGAGTTCCCTGAAGGCAGGGCTACTGCCTCTTCATCTCTCTCCTAGCATCCGGCGTGTGTTTAACTGACAAGTCGTCCAGTGAGTGATTTAATAAGTAAAGCATCTGACCTTTGCTAAGACGCTGCTTTCGGAGGCAAGGAACCAGCTTTTCATCTCGGCCCTCCTACCGGTCTGTCCTTGAGAAATAACTTCTGTCCGAGCCTCCACTCCCGGTGTGTAACTCACTCGCAGATGTAAAGTCGAACTCTCCTGAATGCAGGGACACAGTTACGGATGCATGTTTTTGAAAGGAAAAAATGGTTGTGAATGTGAAATCCACGTTTCTTCCTTGATTGTTTTAGATCTTATAGGGTAGAGGAAATGTCGTACGTGAAGGCACCTAGAGATTTGCCGCATGATGCTCAAGGTGTGATTTCCAGGGGGTAAGGGGGAGAGGGATAAATTGGGAGATTGGGATTGACATATACACACTACTGTGTATAAAATAGATAACTAATAAGAACCTACTGCATAGCACAGGGAACTCTACTCAATACTCTGTAACGGCCTATATGGGGAAAGAATCTTAAAAATAGAGTGGAGGTATGTCTATGTATAACAGATTCCCTTTGCTGTACACCTGAAATTAACACAATATTGTAAATCAACAATACTGCAATAAAAATTAAAAAAAAATAGTAACACATTGTCTGAGCTGAGAGTGCAAAATGGGTGGAGAGCCCGTCCACTCGATTTACGACCTGGACAGCGGCCTGCATCGTGGATGAGGAGGCTTGTCTGTGGACGCTTCAGAAAGACAGGGGTGTGGCCTGGTTCGTTTCATGTTGACCCTCCCCAGTTATCCCTGGCCACCCTCATCAGGGGACGCTTGATAGGTTCTCGGGAGTAAGAACTATGCTTCATTCATCCAGTAATTCGTTCAATATCCCCTACAAACTCCTTGTCCACTTGCCTTCTTGGGTCCTCCAGACTGTGTCCTCTGGGTGTGTGTGTGTCCCCATGGAAACCTCTCCATACTCAATAAAATCCATAGGTTTGCACCACCAAACACGAACCTTAGGTCTGCGTGTTTCTTTCACCTCAGTTACACCTTTTCTTATATTACCCGGGATCAGCCAGTATCCAACGCGACATCCCATCCAAGCCAGGAACACCCCCAAATACAACTGGTACTTTTCCACTGCACTCCACTTCCTATTCCATCGTCCATTCCACCACCTTCATGATGTCATATCTTCACGTTTTGGCGTTGCCAATGTTGGAATAGCTTGTAACTTACCATCTCACCACCCTCTTTCCTTCCTGTCCAGCTCCTTCAACATTCTGTGAGCTCACCCACGGCAGGGAGGATCTTGCATTCCCTGTATCTTCCGCTGGTGTTGGCCAAATGGAGCCCTGAAATCAACGTTTGTGAAATGATCAGATAAAAGAATGGCCCGTACGTTCTAAGTCGTGAAAACTCTCTCAGTCAGGGATGTTTACTGCTCTGCTTTCTGGGAGATGCATGAAAATTCCTACTTTAGGGCAAGTAGGGATTTTCACAGGCATATTGAATCATGTCTTAAATGATAGAAAATTTTAATGTATATAACCTAGCCTGGTGATGCAGGCAGAGCAAATATTGCTTTTCTGAGGTTTAAGTTGTAAGATGAAGAAATGGAGCCTCAGAGGTGTAAAGTGATTGCCAAGGTCATGACTGTGTCTGGCAAGAAGTAGGATCTCTCCGCCCTGACCGCAGTGCCCTTTCTTCATTGTATCTCCCCCCTCATGACCTGTGGAGTGAATGATGGATGGGTATCTGCTCATGGATGCTTACAATGGGTATCTCTGACCTCTCCAATAATTGATGGGGCAGAATCCTTTGAGTTCAAGCTTAAGGAAGACAGACACTAACTGGGGTAAAATTAAGTGGTTTAAAATGCATTTTGAGATACTTCACCTGAAGACGTGCTACTGACAGGTAAATAAAATGAATATGGAGAAACCTCTTCCCTGCCAATGAATAACACATAGCTTTCAGGCAAGTAGGTAAATTCAAGGAGATTGTCTTTCTTAGCTACGCTTAAAAAGTTCAGTACATGAATAATTGAACAACTTCCTGGCACACTCAATATTTATTTGTAAGCCTGCTCCGGGCAGAAAAAGAGAAAAAGCATTTTGAAAACAAGCTTTGCATTAGCTAGGAGTTTACTTGTTTGCCGGAAGATTCCTTAATTACATTTGCAAAGGAACATATTGGTGCGTCTTGTTATTTTCCTGTTGACCTACTGATGTGAGATATATTAGACCAATTAGAAGGGAGATGGGTAAAAATCTGAACCATGTGTGCACGTGTGCGCTGTAGGAGACCAGAATAGAACTTGCAGAAATTTGCACATGGATTACGGTCCTTATTACAGCCTTACAATCCTATGGAATAAGAATTGCTTTTGCACTTGCCTTTTCTCTCCAGTTAAGCCAGTGGCCAGTCCAGGAGGGCCACAGAGCTTCACCGGAAGTGGATGCTCAAAAACCGTTGAATAAATGTTTTGTTGCTTTGCAAACTGGTCCCCATACATGGAAGGGCAAAGAGAGACAGAAGAAAGAGGCAGACACTCCAGATTGGCAGGTGGCAGTTTTAATAAGCAAGGGGACTTACTTATGAGGCTTGTCTTGGGGGGCCACAGATGAGTAGATGTCCACACTAGGTGGTCTCAGCACCAGCTCGCTCTCTCAAGGCTGCGCCCTTGGAATGGCTCTCGCTGTGGAATGGTGGGCAGGTGCACCTTTAAATGTGGGGAAGGGATGAGGAACCTCCACTGCCTGGGTCCGCCTTGAGGGTCAGCTGGTGGTCACGTCCTCTCGATGACCTCCTCCGACATGTTTCCTATTCCAAAACGTTCGCAATGGCATCTTTACGAAATCTAAGTTATGAGCGTGTAAGCAAGCAGAGGCTCTTCCATCTGTCCTCGGCCTAGTGGGGGTAGGAAGTCCCATCCAGAGAAAGGCTGACTGCCTGATTCTGTTGGTTCTCCACGTGCTTGTTGGGTCTGATGAGGAGGAGAGGCTGCTGGTGACATGGCCCAAAGGATGGGATTCTGGGGAGTCAGCGCCAGGGGTCTGGGAAATGGACCCGCATCGAATCTACCGCAACACGTATTATAGACAATGTGTCTCTTCTAGAGCTGGAGGGCGCACTAATCATGCATTCACTTCTGCATTCACTGAATGAATAGATTTTTTTTTTTTTTTTTTTTTTTTTTTGCGGTACGCGGGCCTCTCGCTGTCGTGGCCTCTCCCGTCGCGGAGCACAGGCTCCGGACGCGCAGGCCCAGCGGCCACGGCTCACGGGCCCGGCCGCTCCGCGGCACGTGGGATCTTCCCGGACCGGGGCGCGAACCCGCGTCCCCCGCCTCGGCAGGCGGACTCTCAACCGCTGCGCCACCAGGGAAGCCCTGAATGAATAGATTTTGAGCACCGTTTATGTGCTGGACGCTGTTCTTGGTGTGGATAACAGCGGAGAGTGAAAGAGACAGACACCTCTGCCCTAGGGGGGCTCACATTCTGTGGGGGAGGACGGCCAATAAAGCAACACAGGGATGTGTGACCCAGTGTGATTGGAGGCTCCGTAGAGATTCACCGTGAGAGGCAGCTTACTTCCCGTTGGCTGAATATTTGTGATCCAGGATCAGGCAGTCACCTCTCTGGGGCAGGAAGGGGACCTCAGCCTCCCAGGACTGTGCTCCGCCCAGGGGAAACCATCGAGATTGCTGCACCGATTTAAACATTGGTTAGAAAAAAATTAACCTGCTTCATTTAAATAGCTTTAACCGAATGCAAATTAGTTTTTCCCCGTGGGAGGGTGGTGTTAAGATACAGGTCTGCTGCTAATTCAGGGCTTTGCCAAGTAAACTACAGCAACGAGGTTCAGATCTGAGGAAACTGTTGGTTGTACGCTATTGGCCATCACAGACTCCTCTCTTCCTCTCATTTCCTCTCGCTCTCTCCCCCTTGCATATTTGATGTTGTCTTGTAGGTTTCCATTGAAAAAAATCAATGCTTGGCTCTGATTATGTTCTTGGTACAGGTGTTAACTCCGATTAGGTAACTGCTGTTGCATTTGACTTTTTCCTTTGATCTGAATTGAGGTGATAAGTGTGGCAGACAGACTAGGAGGGAGATTAGCAGCCTTTCCTACCAATATACTTTCTAAAAACATAAAAGAAAATATTCATGCCGGTTATCCTTCATCTCTGCCTTTCTCCTCCTCATCTTTCTTCCCCCTCCCCTCCTCCTCCTCTTTCCCTTCCTCCTCCCCCTCCCCCTCCCCCCTCCTTCTTCTTCCTTCTTGGTCTTCTCCACATGCCTGTTGGGGATGTATTTGTTTGCCCTGAGGCTGTACCCCCTGCTTCAGCCAGAGACGTAGCTGGGGAGAGGGCGGGGATTTACTCTCCTGCGCCCGCTTTTGGCTTCTGTCCCAGCAGCAGCTCATCTCTCGGAGAAGCTCAGCTCTGCTGGGCGCCTGCACCCCACCCCCTCTGCCTCCCACACAGCTCAAGCCCTCACCAGGGTGCTGTGTTTCTTCTTCTTGACACTTGGGGTCTGGGAATGCTAACCCCTCCCCATGACTGCTACTTCTGGGTGCTCCGACCTTCTCAGATGATGTGTTTATAACCCCGCAGCCCCTCATAAGTCCCTACAGGCAGCTCTCTCCAGAATCCCATAGGAACATGGCTTCTCTTTCCAGGTGAGCCCCTGACTGATGTTGTAATCTATTTAAGTAACTAAGCATTGCATATAAAACATTACTATTTTGAGGAAAAAATTAATCATTAAAGGGAAAAAAAAAGCACAAAGGTGTGATTTAGGTATCCCATTTTCCCTTAATCACCTTAAATTACTGCCTAAACTAACTCTGTTTTTCTTCCAGCTTCAAGGGATCACTTCTTTAAAATCACTCTCAATTTTTGATTTTAGATCAGAAACCCTCCCCAAAGGATACGTTTGACTGTGGAGCATCTCAGCTTCAGAGACATTAGAAATCTTAAATTCTTTTCCGTTCTGGCTGAGAGTTAAGACTGAGTTCTCTGTTTCCCATAACTGCAGGAAAGGAGTCCGCCGAGGACACAGACACGCAAGCAAACACCTGTAATAGAAAGTGGAAAGTGTGACCTTCACCTGGGGAAACTTGGCGAAGAAGCTGGCAACTGTGGTGGGACCTAAAGGATGAGTGGGCATGAGTGTGTCACCTGCCGGTAATGACCTTCACCCTCTGTATCTGGAGAATACAGCAGCTGGAGTATCTGGGGAGCCTTGAGTCACGGTGAAATGTAGCAGGGGTGGGAGGGGGGAGGACAGCCCCAGGAAAGCTGAGGTCACCCCTGTTGCCTGAACTCCCAGCCTACTATTAAGACAATTTCCAGAGGCTTTATTTCCCTCGTCAAGAATGGCCTTTACTCCCTTTTCCACTTACTGAATGGAGCAGAAAATGGCCTCTACCTACCCGTGGAAAGCCTGTTATTAGGAAAGAGTGATTATTTTCACGTCTCTGATTAAAAAAAGCATGAAGGTACAATTTAGTTATCTACTATTCTAAATCTACAATTCAGAAAAGAGAAGCCTTGACATTTTCTTGTTTTAGTCCTTTGCTTTTTAAAATGTAGAGTTTGGGTTACTCCTACGATTTAAACGATTATCGCACTACTCTGACATGTTGCCTCTTTCAGCCTGAACTCCTACTTGAATTCCAAAGTTAAGTTCCAATGCACCTGTTTGATTTTAGAGGGTGAGGAGAGAATTTATGAATATTTGAAAGCTTGAACGTGAGGTCACGGCACACTCTTCCTCTCCTCCAGCCTCACCTTTTGGTCTCGTATCCCCCTTCCTGTCCCTGCTTTCTTCCCTTCCCTTCCGTTTCTTTCCCATAGAGCCTCGCTCTTCTTCACGCCTCATCCCCACCTGGGGCGCCGGTCCCACTGGCCCCATGAGGGGAAATCATTTCAGCCCTCCTGTGCGAGCCCCCCAGAGGGGTCTGCATGGCTTCCTAGTGGCTCTGGAGATGGGAAAGTTTGCCGTGAAGGAGAAGAGACCAGGTGACATGGCTGAGCACTGAGTGAAAGGTTGAGAGAGATTCCAAGTGGACTTTGAGCTGTTAAACCTCAGGGTGGAGGTGGGGGTCAGAAGGACGGTGGTAAGAAGGATGAGGGCAGGAAGGCCGTGTTACCAAACCAAACTTGGGTCCACTCACCCGTGCACAGTAAAGCCAGTCTACTGTCACCAGGCTGTGGTGAAGGGAAGTTCAGCGTTTATTGCCAGTGCCAAGAAAGAAGAACGGGCAGCTCATGCGCAAAAGACCCGAACTACCTGACGGCTTTCAGAGAAGGGGTTTTAAAGGCAGTGGAAGGGAGGGGTCTTCAGGGTGCGTGATCAGCTCATGCACAATTCCTGGATGGGTTGGCATCAAGGTGAAGTTCAAGCATCATCAACTTTTTGGTTTCAACCAGTCTAGGGTCTATGTTCTTGCGGTCACAATTTTCATCTGGTTCTGCTTCCTGCAAAAACAACTTAGGAATGTGTGTCAGGCGTTTATCTATATCTTTCAGGGAACTGGGATTTCGGATGATTCTACTATGTCGCGGATTTATAGTCTAAATTGTTACAAGTTTCCTGGCCCAACAGCTAATCTTTGTTTCTACATCTTCACATTCCTAATCAGTAACTCTTGAGCCAGCCTTTTGAGACTCAGAGGAGGCCTGGGAGACTAAAGGAAAAAACGTTTTACTTTAAAGGATAGGGGCCCCAGGGCTTGTATATGGTTTCAGTTGTTTGGGGGCCACATGATCACTTCAAATTTAGAAACAGTAGTTTTAGCCAATCCCTGGATTCCAGGTAAAATAGACTTTCTCTGATCTATCTCCCCACCAGCCTCCAGTTGGCCTGAAATTCTATCTTCACCACATGTCTAGGAATCTTGGGTTAAAGTAAATGGGCTCATGGAGGATGGTGTGATAGCATATGTCATGTTTATGTTAGCATCCAGCAGGGCTCTGTGGGAACGAGGTTGAAGAGAAGAGGAAAGATCTGGGCTGACCCCTGGATCCTGGGGGAGCCAGATGGGGTGGGGTGGGGCTGACCTCAAAGTTCCCATCCCCACGGGACAGAGGACTGTAGGGTATTATCGAGCATCTACTTCATCCCAGAAATTATCCTAGAAGACTGAAGTGCACTTACACTCTTATGATAATACTAAGTGAAATATATTCTGAGTCCCATTTTGCAGAAGAGAAAAACCCAAGGGTCCTAAGTAACTTCCCCAAAGTCACAAGGCTTAGCAGGTATCAAGCTAGAATTTAAATCCTGAGCTAGCAAATCTGGCTGATTCTCAAGTTCCAGCTGCTTTCAGAACCTCTGGGAGGGCCCCAGGCAGGCAGGACACCCTGGCAGGTGGGAGGGAGGCTTTGCCACATCAGACCTCCTGCCCCTCCTCCCCACCCTCCACCAGCTTCCCCCCCGTTCCGCCCCCCCCCCCCGGATTTGGAACTGCCTACTGGGTGACTTGTGATGGCCTGGTGACTCCTGTGGACAAGGTGGGGTAGCCACGAGGACACCATGGGACACCTTTCTTAGTGCCGTCACGGGGATGGGGATCAAGGATGTATGCTTTCCTTTTTCTGGTTTTCTCCAGGTGAAGGCCTCACTGCTGCCCATGGTAGCGGGGGCCCATCCAGGTGTGGACCATGGGACTCTAAGCTCCAGCCAGGGGATGGGGGAAAAATAACGGCGCCCGATTCCTTAGGAAACAACTAAAACTAGAGCCACCCTTGGTGGTTGGACGGGAAGTGGAGATCAAAGAGCTTCAGCTGCAGTGGGGCTCTGCCCTGAGCTTCTTCACAGAAAATGTCACACACTTTGGGTTTGGAAAGGCTTTTCTCATCTATTTACCTTTTAGGAAGTAGGTGGTATCTCTTCCCCCATTTGACAAATGTGGAAACAGAGGCAGAATTATTACATGATTTTTACGAGAAATAGTAAAACTGAAACCAGATCTCAGGTCTCCGAGTTCTTAGCCTGCCTCTGCGTGGTATCAGAAGAGATACTAAAGCCTAAAGGCAGAAGAGAAATGGCTCCGGGGAGGAGTATCGCCCTGTACTTGGTAAACGGCCTCTTCTCTCTCAGAAAGGGCCAGGCTTTGCCACCCAGGGGAGCTGAGGGGAAGGTTAAAGGAGGAGACACGTGGCCTCAGGGCTGGCAAGTTCTGCTGCTGGAATTCACTCCCCCAGCAGAGGTGACTGCTGGGTACCCACCTCGGCTGCACTTGGGGACGCGGCCATCAGCAGCGGAGCCCTCGCCCTCCGGGAACTTACCTGTTAGCGGGAAGTTTCAAAATTAACACAATAAACGAACCAGAAAATCTAAGGCCCTGGCAAATGTCCTGGAGAAAATGCGTTGCAGCGACAGACTCTGGAGGTGGGCGGTTGGCTTTGCAGGGTAGTTCAGGAAGGCTTCTGAGGACGGGACATTTGAACTGAGACCTCTGTGTGATGTTTGGGGCCTGAGGACGGATAGGTCTGGGGGAAGGGCTTCCTCAGGGGGTCGCAGGTGCCAGGCCTGGTGGGAAGATGGGCTGGCGGGGCCCAGGGACAGGGACAAGGCCGCTATGGCAGGAGCCTAGGAGACAGATGTGGCTGCACAAAGCAGGGTGCAGGTGCAGGGAGAGGGCAGGGGTGCACAGCTGGAGGTGTCCCACTAACAGGATTCCAGGGCCCTCCTGCACTGATCCTTGCCACCTGCTCTTACCTCCTAGCTCCTAACTGCAGCGGGTTCTGCTTTCTTTTTAGAGAGAGGATGAAGCAAGATGCTCTGTGCTATCGTTCGGAATGATCTTTACAGCACACTATACCTCTGCCATGGGCTTTCCTCCTTTCCCTTCCCAAGTTCACGGCAGGCTCTTGACCCAGGAGCAGACATGTCATAAGCATCTGTGTGTGTGTGCGCGCGCGCGCACGCGCGTGTGTGTGTGTGTGTGTGTGTGTGTGTGTGTGTGTGTGTGATTGACCTTGGATGGAGTATTTGAGAACAAAACAAAACAAAAGTCACAGATATTAACCTCAATGGCTAAATCTGGGGCTGAACCCTGACCAAGCTCGCTCTTTTCAGTCGGGAGTCAGGATATTCCCTTGAACTGCAAAGACAACCTTTCTGTGCCCTCACTCCTTGAGAAGAATTTGTTTCTTGCTCCATTAGAGAAATTCATGTTGATCATAAAAATTAAGAAAACACAGAAAAGGAGAAAAAGCAACCCCTGCTAATTATAGTTAACTTTATATTTACTTAAAAAAAAAAGAAGCCTGAAGAAATAATGGGAAGGAAATACATCAAAATATGAGAGCCTGGCAAAAATTATTGTACCCATCATTTTCTGCCTGCATAATTGTCCATATAATTGATGAATCATAGTTTATAAAGCATCTACCCTATGGTTGTATATTTAAATTACCTCCAAGTTTTCCACTATAAAAATTATATTTAGTAATTACACAGCTTTGTGCCTCCCTGCCCCTGACGATATTCTTAGAATATCAGGATAGATTCTCAGAAAATGCCACTACTGAATGAAAAAGTATAAATGCTTTTAAAGTTCTTGATACTTATTTCCAAAAGAAGTGCCAGTTTATATGAGAGCTGCTGACCAATTTGCAAGGTGGACTCTGCCCCGGGGTAGCTGTGTGTGTCCGTGCGGGCGACAGTGGCACCTCGGTGAGAGAGGTGACACAGAGGAAGGGCGTCTAGGTTTGGGGGGAGGAAGTGGGCAGGTGAAGGACACGGAGACACCTGGCCGGGGGCTCTCACAGGCCAGGTCCTTCAGCCTGGAGACTTTCCCCTGTGGAGCCTGGGGACAAATGCTGATGTCTCTGTCTGCGGAGCCGTGTGACGTTCCTGTCTTGGAAACACGTGGGAAGGACAACACAGCGAGCGCTAGCTGTCTGGGGGCCCTGATCCCTGCTCTCTGCCTGGCTGTCCCCTGCAGCACAGTGGAGCCGGTCCCCAGCTGGGCCACCACCAGCAGCAGGGGCTTGGACCCGCGTTATTAAGATCCAATCAAACGATTAGAAATCGTTGACTGGGAACATTTTCTTCATTTGGAAAATTATATTTTGAACATTTTCCTTCAAATGAGGGTGGCCTGGAAGGCACTTTCCATCTGGGGTTTAATTCTTGTTACAGAAACTATAGAACACATTCATGCCGGCACTGAAAAAATCAAACCCCAAAGGGCAGGATTTCAGGTTTTATGAAATCTTGTGATGGGATTAGTGCCCCCATAAGAAGAGGAAGAGAGAAAAAGGACTCTCTCTACCTCCCTCTCTCTCCCTCCCCCTCCCCCTCTCTCCCTCTCCCTCCCTCCCCCTCCCTCCCTCTCCCCCTCCCCTCCCCCCTCTTTTCTATCATCCTTACAAGTTAAACCAGCCATGAAAATTACCTTCAACAGAAAAAAAAAAAATGTTGAAAATGTATTCATTTATAGGTGTCACCGCCGAGCAGCCCTTCTTGGGTAATTTAATCAGAAATAGCTGAGGTCTGCTCCAATACTCTCTCTCTGATACAAATATTGAAATATTTAATTAATGTCAATCAGGCCTGGAAGAATGTTTCATACCAGTGGCGGCAAGGAACCCAGAGCTGCCGTGGCACCAGAGAGAGCTTCAGGCTGAGGCCTCGGGCGCCCGTGTCCCTGCAGGAAAGCCAGACCGAGGCCACCCACAGGCCCCTCGCACAGTCGGGCGCGGGGGACGTGATGTGTCCCCTCTGGGCCGGCACTCGGGAGGCAGTCTCTCCCCCTCCCCCTCCCTCCCTCTTCCTCTCCCTCTCTCCCTCTCCTTCTCTCTCTCCCTCTCTCTCCCTCCCTCTCTCCCTCTCCTTCCCTGTCCCTGTCCCTCTGTCCCTCTGTCTCCCCTCACCTCCCTTTCTCCATGTGTGGCACCAGAAAAGGCCAGGTGAGGAGGCTGTTTACACGCCAGGAAGACAGTGATTTGCTGGCACCTTGGTCTTGAGCTTTCATCCTCCAGAATCCTGAGAGAATAAATGTCTGTTGTTTAAGCCGCCCCGTCCGCTCGTGCTGTTTGCTGTAGCAGCCGGAGCCAACTGGGAGGACATCTCCTCCTGGACGCCTCCCTTCCACCCCACTGTGTCCACCTGTCACCTTTCTGTCCTTGCTCGCAGCCCCCTCCACGTGGGTCACGGGGTTTACCACAGTGCACGCTGCCCAGATGGACGGTCCTGGGGGACGGCCCGAGTCCTTCGCCTGGTGGGTGTAGAGCA
This sequence comes from Physeter macrocephalus, assembly GCF_002837175.3. Taxonomy (NCBI): domain Eukaryota; kingdom Metazoa; phylum Chordata; class Mammalia; order Artiodactyla; family Physeteridae; genus Physeter; species Physeter macrocephalus. Next base: position 4,574,799 of record NC_041218.1, on the reverse strand, counting down.
GAGCCTGGGAGACACCCAGCCACCTGGGGGGGGGCGTGGCTGATGGTCGTGCGTATATTCCCGCACCTCTCCCGGCGCTCAGTTCATCCTGACGAAGGACCGCCTGGGTACGTCTGTCCTCGGAGACCCCTCGCTCCTGTGGAACCGGCTGCTCTGTGGTTGTTTGCTGGATCGCACACTTAACTTTTGACGTGTGACCTTGTGTGTGTGTTTGCTGGGTGTGCTGTGTGTGCTCTGTATGTGTTGTGTGTGTGCTTGTTGTGTGTTGTGTGTGTGTTTGCTGTGTGTTCTGTGTGTGTGCGCTCTGTTTGCTGTATGTCACGTGTGTATGTTTGTGGTGTGTTGTATGTTTGCTGTGTGTTTGTGTGTGTGCGTGTGTGTTTGCTGTATGTTGTGTGTATATGTTTGCAGTGTGTTGTGTGTGTGCTCTGTGTGTGTTGTGTTTGCTGTATGTTGTGTGTGTATGTTTGTGGTGTGCTGTGTGTGTGCTGTGTGTGTCTCCTGCTCTCTCCAGCTCTGCTGTTTCACGGCCTCCTCCTAGCTTGGCAGCCTGGCACTCAGACCCTGGCCCCTCTGTCACTAGGTTGTGTCCTTGGGTTAAGTCACAGCCTCTCTGAGGTCAGGCTTTTCATCTGAAACACAGAGGTGGCCCCTCCAGGAGCCACCTGGCTTGACCTGTGCACCCCCTCCGGTGGCCGGAAGGGCCCAGTCAGGGCCGCCCTCAGGACTGACACACTGACCCACACGTCCCCGGCCACCCTGCCCCCCCCCCCCAGGCTTTCCCTCCTACCATAACCTGGAATTTCTTTTTCTTTTTTCAAAATCCGTTTTATTAAGGTGTAATAGATACGCAATAAAGTTCATCAACTTTCGTGTCTAATTTGATGACAAATGTGCTTGATTGTGTAACTACCACCGCAAGCATCCTAGGGAACATTGCCTTCACTCCACAAACCTCCTTCCTCGTGCAGTTACTTCTCTCCCCACTGCAGTCCCAACAGCCACTGATTTGCTTTCTGCCACTACAGTTGGAACCTTTTGTAAAATTTTGTTACAATGAAATCCTATCTGTAGTTCAGTCCTATTTAATGGCTGGATAGTGTTCCATGGTGTGAATATAACAATTTTGTTCATTCACCAGTTCATGAACCCTTGAATTTTCCCAGGATTTGGCCGTAATGAGTAAAGCGGAGGTGGATATTCACATACAAGTCTGCAAGCACGTCCCCTGGAAGCACATAGAAGTGTGATCCTGGACAGTGAAGTGAGTGTTTGTTTTACTTTACACAAAATTGCCAAATCATTTTCCAAACCAGGTGTATGACTTTGTGATCTCACCAATGCATGAATGTCCCAGTTGCTCCACATCTACTTCTTCTTTTTTTTTTTTTTTTTGCGGTACGCAGGCCTCTCACTGTTGTGGCCTCTCCCGTTGCGGAGCACAGGCTCCGGACACGCAGGCTCAGTAGTTGTGGCTCACGGGCCCAGCCGCTCCGCGGCACGTGGGATCTTCCCAGACCGGGGCACAAATCCGTGTCCCCTGCATCGGCAGGCAGACTCTCAACCACTGCGCCACCAGGGAAGCCCTGTCACATCCACTTCTTTTTGATTGAGCTTTGATACGTTGGTCATGCAAGAAATTTATCTATCTTATAAAAATTTTTGAGTTTAAAATTGCTTATTATCTTATTAGCTTTTTAAAGAATGTAGGATACAAAGGGACAACTCTTTCATTCCAGACCAGTTTGGAAATGTGTTTCTTCTTGCTTTTTCCCCTGAACAGTCTGACCAGAGTTTTACCAATCTGATTTCTCTGTTCAAAGAAAAACCCAGCTTTTGTTTTCATTGATTTACTCTATTGTTTTTCCTGTTCTTTGATTTTGATATTTATTGTTATGCTTTCCTTCTTTCTGCTTATTTTGGATTTCTTTTGCCTTCTTCTAGTTTCTTAAGGTAGAATCAGTGATTTGAGATGTTTCCTTCTTTTCTAACATAAACACTTAATGCTATAAATTTACTTCAAAGTACTGCTTTATCTTCATTCTACAAATTTTTATATATTGTGTTTTCATTTTCATTCAGTACAAAATATTTTCTAGTTTAATGTTTTCAACCTATGCATTATATGGAAATGTGTTATTTAACTTTCAAATTTTGGGGGATTTTCTAGGAGTCTGTTATTGATATCTAGTTTAATTCTGTTGTTATCAGGTAACATGATCTTTATGATTTCAATCTTCTTAAACAGGGGTCAGTAAACTCTTTCTGTAAGGGTCCAGATGGTAAAGAGTTCAGTCTTTGTCGGCTAGTATATACTCTCTGGAGCCACTACTCAGCTCTGCCACTGTAGTGCAGAAGCAGCCATAGATATAAACAATGTACATGTCTGTGTTCCAGAAAAACTTTAACTACAAAACTTTATCTACAAAAACAGGGAGTAGGCTAGATTTGGCTAAAGGATTAGAGCTTGTGGACTCCTACTCTTAAATGTGTTTGTAGTTGTTATATGCCACTTAATATGGTTTTTCTTCATACATGCTCTGACTGCACTTGAAGAAAAATGCTTATTCTACTGTCACTGGGTACAGGTTTCTGTAGTGACAATGAGGACAGCTTAGCTATAATGTTTTGTTTTGTTTTTTTTTAAAATTAATTTATTTTTGGCTGTGTTGGGTCTTCGTTGCTGTGCATGGGCTTTCTTTTTAGTTGCGGTGAGTGGGGTCTACTCTTCATTGCCGTGCTCGGGCCTCTCACTGTGGTGGCCTCCCTTGTCTTGGAGCACCAGCTCTAGGTCCGTGGACTCTAGAGCGCAGGCTCAGTAGTTGTGGCGCATGGGCCCAGCTGCTCTGCAGCATGTGGGATCTTCCTGAACCAGGGCTCGAACCCGTGTCCCCTACATCAGTGGGCGGACTCCCAACCACTGTGCCACCAGGGAAGCTCAGGTATAATGGTTTTTGTCTTCTCTCTCCTTACCTATTTTTTCCCTCTTTGTTCTAGTAGTTCCTGAGAGGAGCACTAAAATCTCCAATTATAATTGTGGGTATATCTAGTTCTGTCTTTTTTTGTTTTTTATGTTTCTATCTTTCTCATATTTGCTTAATATATTTTAAATCTGTTACTAGGTACATATTAGACATGCTTACACATTTATGATTTTTTAAAATTAACCCCTGTATTATAAAATTTCCTCTTTCTTCTCTGTAATATTCCTTCTTCTGAAATCTGTTTTGTCTGATATTGTTATGGCCATTCCAGCTTTCTTATGTTTATTCTTTTTATGATATTTATTTTTCCATCCTTTTACTTTTAATACAGCTACAATTTAAAGTGTGTTTCTTGGGCTTCCCTGGTGGCGCAGTGGTTGCACGTCCGCCTGCTGATGCAGGGGAACTGGGTTCGCGCCCCGGTCTGGGAGGATCCCATATGCCGCGGAGCGGCTGGGCCCGTGAGCCATGGCCGCTGAGCCTGCGCGTCCGGAGCCTGTGAGTTTTACTTTTTAAGTCCAAGCTAATGATCCTTGACTTTATTTGGGGGGTTTAGTCATGTACATTTAATGTAATTATTGATATGATTGGTTTTAAATGTACCATCTTGCAATTTTGTTTCTTTCTGTAACATCTATTCTTTATTCCTTTTCCTTCTTTTCCTGCCTTATATTTGATTACATGAACAATTTTTTATGGGTCCACTTTATCCCTGCTACTGATTTATTAGAAATATAGTTTTAATTTAGTGCTTTCTTTGGGTTTACAACATATGATTTTAACTGATCACAGTCTACTTTCACATAATATTATACCACTTCACATGCAGTATAAGACACTTATAATTGCATACTTCCTTTGCCCCTTCCTGTGCTTTGTGTCACTGTTGTTATACATTTTACTCTTATATGTGATAGTTCGTAAACATGTCCCCAGATCCCTTGAAATCCACCCCACAAAAGGTGGGGTGTAATTCACCTCCCTTGAGCATGGTCTGGACGTACTGACTTCCTTCTGGAGACTAGAATATGGTGGAAATAACATTGTGTGACTTCTGAGATCATAAAAAGCATTGCAGCCTCCACCTTGCTTTCTCTCTTGGATTACTCACTCTGGGGCAAGGCCAGCTGCCACATCAAAAAGACACTCAAGTTGCCCATGTGGAGAGGCCTCCTGCCAGCAACCAGTGAGTCACTGAGGCCCACTGCTGACAGCCATGTGAGGGAGCCATCTTGGAAGCAGATTCTCCAGCCCAGGTCAAGGCTTCAGATGACAAAACCCTCCACTGACTCCTTGACCACAACCTCTTGAGAGACTCTGAGCCAGAATCACCCAACTAAGCCACTCCCAAATTTCTGACCCTCCATAACTGTGAGAAAACAAATGTTTGTTATTCAAAGACAAGTATTTATGATAATCATTTATGTATCAATTAATAACTAATACAAACTCACTTTGATTATTATTTTTGTTTTCAGCAGTCAATCAACTTTTAAAGAGGTTAAAATAAATATTATTTTACATTTCAGCAGAAGCAAGAGGAACTACAATCCTGCAGCTTGTGGAACGAAAACCACATTCACAGAAAGACAGACAAAAATATCACTGAAGAAATCAAAGAAGAAATAAAAAAAATACATAGAAACAAATGACAACGAAAACACTATGACCCAAACTTATGGGATGCAGCAAAAGCAGTTCTAGGAGGGAAGTTTATAGCAATTCAATCTTACCTCAAGAAACAAAAAAAATCTCAAATAAACAATCTAACCCCACACTTAAAACAACTAGAGAAAGAAGAACAAAGAAAACCCAAAGTCAGTAGAAGGAAAGAAATCATAAAGAGCAGAGCAGAATAAATGATATGGAAATGAAAAATACAATAGCAAAGATCAATAAAACTAAAAGCTGGTTCTTTGAGAAGATAAACAAAATTGATAAACCCTTAGCCAGACTCATCAAGAAAAAAAGGGAGAGGATGCAAATCAATAAAATTAGAAATGCAAAAGGAGAAATCAAAACTGACACTGAAGAAATACAAAGGATTATAAGAGACTACTACAAATAACTCTATGCCAATAAAATGGAAAACCACAAAGAAATGGACAAATTCTTGGAAAGGTACAATTTTCCAAGACTAAACCAGGAAGAATTAGAAAATATAAACAGACCTATCACAAGTAATGAAAAAAAGCTTTTGACAAAATTCAACACAATTTATGATAAAAACTCTCCAGAAAATGGGCATACAGGGAACCTACCTCAACATAATAAAGACCATATATGACAAACAAACAGCAAGAATCATACTCAATGTTGAAAAACTGAAAGCATTTCCACTAAGATTAGGAACATACAAGGAAGTCCACTCTCATCACTCTTATTCAACATAGTTTTGGAAGTCCTGATAGCCACAGCAATCAGAGAAGAAAACAGAAATAAAAGGAATAAAAATTGGAAAAGAAAAAGTTTGCAGATGACATGATACTATACATAGAAAATCCTAAAGATGCCACCAGAAAGCTACTAGAACTAATCAATGAATCTGGTAAGGTTGTAGGATACAAAATTAATGCAGAGAAATCTCTGGCATTCCTATACACCAACAGTGAAAAATCAGAAAGAGAACTTCCCAGAATTAGAGCAAAAAATTTACAGTTCGTATGGAAACACAAAAGACCCTGAATAGCTAAAGTGATCTTGAGAAAGAAAAACGGAGCTGGAGGAATCAGGCTCCCTGATTTCAAACTATACCACAAAGCTACAGTAATCAAGACAGTATGGTACTGGTACAAAAACAGAAATATAGCTCAATGGTACAGGATAGAATGCCCAGAGATAAATCCACATATGGGCACCTAATTTACGACAAAGGAGGCAAGAACATACAATGGAGAAAAGACAGTCTCTTCAGTAAGTGGTGCTGGGAAAACTGGACAGCTACATGTAAAAGAATGAAATTAGAACACTCCCTAACATCATACACAAAAATAAACCCCAAATCGATTAATGACTTAAACGTAAGACCAGACACTGTAAAACTCTTAGAGGATAACATAGGAAAAATACTCTTTGAAAAACCACAGCAAGATCTTTTATGACCCACCTGCTAGAGTAACAGAAATAAAAACAAAAATAAAGAAATGGGACTTAATTAAACTTAAAAGCTTTTGCACAGCAAAGGAAACTATAAACAAGACAAAAAGGCAACCCTCAGAATGGGAGAAAATATTTGCAAATGAAACAACAGACAAAGGATTAAACTCCAAAATATACAAACAGCTCATGGAGCTCAATATCAAAAAAACAAACAATCCACTTAAAAAATGGGTGGAAGACCAAATAGACATTTCACCAAAGAAGACATACAGATGGCCAAGAGGCACATGAAAAGCTGCTCAACATCACTGATTATTAGAGAAATGCAAATCAAAACTACAATGAGGTATCACCTCACACCAGTTAAGATGGGCATCATGAGAAAATCTACAAACAACAAATGCTGGAGAGGGTGTGGAGAAAAGTGAACCCTGTTGCACTGTTGGTGGGAATGTAAACTGATACAGCCACTATGGAGAACAGTATGGAGGTTCCTTAAAACACTAAAAATAGAATTAACATATGACCCAGCAATCACACTACTGGGCATTTACCCAGAGAAAACCATAATTCAAAAGGACACATGTACCACAATGTTCATTGGAGCACTATTTACAATAGCCAGGTCATGGAAGCAACCTAAATGCCCATCGACAGACGAATGGATAAAGAAGATGTGGTACATATATACAATGGAATATTACTCGTCCATAAAAAGGAACAAAATTGGGTCATTTGCAGAGACGTGGATGGACCTAGAGACTGTCATACAGAATGAAGTAAGTCAGAAAGAGAAAAACAAATATTGTATATTAATGCATATATGTGGAATCTAGAAAAGTGGTACAGATGAACCTATTTGCAGTGCAGGAATAGAGATGCAGACATAGAGAATGGACATGTGGACACAGTGGGGGAAGGGGAGGGTGGGATGAACTGGGAGGTTAGGATTGACATATACACACTACTTTGTGTAAAATAGATAGTGGGAACCTGCTGTAGAGCAGAGAGAGCTCAGCTCAGTGCTCTGTAATGACCTAGATCGGTGGCATGGGGGATGGGGTGGGAGGGAGGTCCAAGAGGAAGGGGATATATGTATACATAGAGCTGATTCACTTCATTGTACAACAGAAACTAACACAACATTGTAAAGCAATTGTACTTCAATAAAACAAACAAACAATAATCTGGTAGCAATGAGAATTCATTTAATGTTTCTTTCTCTAAAACACCTTTAGCTTCTATTTAAAAAAACATTTTTATTTGGATATAATTTAAAACTCACACAGAAGTTGTACATTTAATACAGAGAGTTCCATGTACCCTTTACCCGACTTTCCCTGATGATAACATTTTACATTATATTATATAACAGGTTTAGCAAAGCCAGAAAACTGACATTACAAAAATACTATTAACTCAACTGGTTTTTACACACACTCATTTTGGGGGGCACACGATTCTACGAAATTTTATCACATTTGTAGCCCTAGGGTCTCCACCACCTCATTCAGGAGTCTCTTGAGTTTCCCCTCTTGTGCTGTGAACTGCAAACTGCTTCAGGTTGTAATCCAGGATAATTGTCAGGCTCATCTTATTTTTTTCCTTCTTTCAGTATCATACTCCTGTGCTGTCAATGTCTTATGGCTGAAAATTACTATTTCATATATATTTTCCCAGTTTTCTAGTTAATTTTAGTGGGGAGATAAATTAGGTACCATTTATGCACATGGATGAAAGTGTGAGTATACATGCTGGGAAAATCTTAATTGCTCATTTCACATTCTCCGGCAAAAGTAGTGGAGTTGACAAGTTGTCACATTGGTGACGAGCTGTCTCTTGAGTGGGAAGAGCCCCAGCTTGAACTTTGAATTTCCTCTTCTTCACAGGAGCCCATGTTTATGTGACTATTACCTTCTTCAAAGGCTTGCTGTGGTCGCCTGATTTTCTGTGTCAGTTTTTCCTCAAATTAGAATCAACTGATTATCCTTCACCAGTCATCCCCCATTTTTTGTTCAACTTCCCTTGCTTTCTGCTGGCTCTCTGTTAATTCTACTTTTGGATCAAACTCTTACGTTCAGAACTGTCAGTTTTAACACAATCCCAGACTCGGCAACTTTGTTATGTCAACTTTTTCTATTGAATACCGTTGTGTCACCAGGCATTTACAGAAATCAAAGCCTTAGAGAATGCCAGAATCGATGAGGTTAAGTGTTACGAATGACAGTCATTTGGTTTTGTATCTAACAAAGTAAGCATTAAAGGTTATTAATTACACAAAAATGTTTTCTGAAGGATAGTTAATGTCAAGGCAAACTACCCTCTGTGGTGAGATTGTCAGGCTCGAGGGAGGGTCAGAGAAGGAAGAGGAGCCATCACGCTTCCCTCATGTTTAGCTAAAGTTGCCGATGAACAGAATGAACAAAATAATATAGATATATTTATTGTTTTTAAGTCTCAGTCTCTGCAGTTCTGAGAAACTCATTTTTCCTTCCTGTCTACCTACCCATCACTTGAGGATGATAACTCAGGATGTATCCAGGATACACTGCCATAGTGAATATCAAAGTCATTTGAAAAGCATGTTGGAATAAAAAGTTCTTACGGTAAAAGAAGGTAGTTATAAATACCAGCTAAAACCGTGTGACCAAAATACCTTCCCAGGAGCACCTAGACTGGTGTCTCATTGAGTGATGGGACTGCAGCTAAGCCAACACCAATAGACTGTCACTGTCCAGTCCACCCCTTTGTGAATTTGTACCATACAAAATTCCTTAAACCATATTTAATTTCTAACTAAAGACAATAACAAAGTCATACTTCAACACTACATGATACAACTATTCCGTGTACAACAAAATCAGGCCAACCCTTCCCTCAGAAGGGGATGCAGAGTCAGTCCTCGAGTGAAGCCCACTCTTATTCCTCGATATCCTGTAGCATAAACACTATGCTGTAACGTCCGCTACTATTAATACATTTTGTGTGAGATGATAAGGGGACAATAGAAGAAAGCAAAGAAAATATTTGGGTAATGTATATGCAAACAGAACAAAATAATGAAGTTCTTACAACTATTACAGGCCTTGTATCTGCAACAGTTTCCATGGTTGTAGCTGGTATTTATAACTAATTCTTCAACTACCCGTTCCACATTCCCTTTGCCTTCAGCGAGCACTTCAGCTGGTTGTGGTTCTTTGCCTTTGCCTGGTGAAGTGCTCCAGACCTTCATTCCAGAAGCATCTGGGCTATTAGCAGTCTCCACAGAATTGGATGGTGGTAGTTTTCCATTGACTTTAAGGACATGATGGTACTAAGAGGCACAAAGGGATATTCTGTATTCCAGATGTGCTCTTCTTTACCTCCGTTGTGTAGGAGCTACCAAATTTCCCTTTGGGAGTCAAAGTCATTCACCCCATCAGTATAGCAAACCCTTTCTTTGCCTGTTGATTCAGAGGGATGAGGAGATCAAAGTGGCTAGATGCAATCTTATCTTTTATTTCAATGGAATCATTGTTTTCTTTCCCCTGATGGAAGCAATCTTTTATTTGGAACTAAGACCTCTAGATGAGTAGAGCCTAAGGTCACAAGGATGGGAAACAACAATTTTGCTAGTGGATCACCGTTGTTAATAATGACTAGAGCCACTCCTATTTCTGTGTCTTGATTACAGGACATGTGAATCCCGGCTCTGGGGGAAAGAGCATCTTATATTGGATGGTGATTCAGAACAGTCAGTCTTCTGAAGAACTTTGCCCCACCCTGCAAGATATTGGCCATCTGGCTTGTGCTGTAATTGAGTCTTCAAAATGCCATTCCATCTTTCTGTCAAGCCAGCTGCTTCAGGATGCTGGGGAACATAGTAAGACCAGTGAATTCCATGGGCCTGAGCCCGTTGCCATGCTTTGTCTTCTGCAAAGTGAGTTCCTTGACCAGAAGCAGTGCTGTGTGGTGTACCATGACAGTGGATAAGGCATTCTGGATGGCAGTTTTGTCAGAAGCACTGCATGGGGAAGGTACATCTGTATCCAGATTAAGGGTCTATTCCAGTGAGGACAAAGCACTTCCTCTTCCAGGATGGAAGTGGTCCAGTGCAGTCAACCTGCTGACTGATCACCCCAGGGAATGGTGCCATAGTAATGGCTCAGTGTTGGTCTCTGTGCTGGCAGACTGGACACTCAGTGATTATAATTATTAATCACATCTACAAAATACCTTCATGAAAACACTGTGGAAGGGGATGGAAGTGGGTTTTGTTCTTCAGGGATAAATGAAATAATGGAGTTGATGATTCATTATCTGTCACCTATGTATTAATGAGAGCCATTTGAGAAGTCTATGCTTAGCAACGTAGGCATTGACTCACCGGTGGAATCACAAAAGGGAGTTCAAGGTTTGGGTGTGCAAAGTGAGTGTTCATCTGTGTCTGGGAACACAGTGAAGTAACTTACATGGAAAATCTTCACCACCCAGAAATACTGGTTACAATGGACCATGTATTTTCTAAAAAATACAGTGAGTTGAGCCATTCAATAAGCATGGTACTGAGCACCATCTGGGGATGGAGTGACAAACCCAGTGTGGTTCTGCCTGAAGAAATATATGGAATAAATGAACACCTCCGTCCGGTCAGAATGGCCATCATCAAAAAACCTACAAATAATAAATGCTGGAGAGGGTGTGGAGAAAAGGGAACCCTCCTACACTGCTGGTGGGAATGTAAATTGGTGCAGCCACTATGGAGAACAGCATGGAGGTTCCTTACAAAACTAAAAATAGAGTTTCCATATCATCTAGCAATCCCACTCCTGGGCATATATCTGGAGAAAACGATAATTAAAAAAAATACATGCGCCCCTATGTTCATAGCAGGGCTATTTACAGTAGCCAAAACATGGAATCAACCTGATTCCATCGACAGATAAATGGATAAAGAAGATGTGGTGTATATATACCATGGAATATTACTCAGCCACAAAAAAGAATGAAATAATGCCATTTGCAGCAACATGGATGAACCTAGAGATTATCATACTAAGTGAAGTAAGTCAGACAGAGAAAGACAAATATCATAGGATATCACTTATATACGGAATCTTAAAAAATATACAAATGAACTCATTTACAAAACAGAAAAAGACCCACAGGCATACAAAACAAATTTATGGTTACCAAAGGGGAAAGGAGAGGGGCAGGGATAAATTAGGAGGTTGGGATTAACACATACACACTACTATATATAAAATGAGTAACTTACATGGAAAACCTTCACCACCCAGCAATACTGGTTACAATGGACCATGTATTTTCTAAAAAATACAGTGAGTTGAGCCATTCAATAAGCATGGTACTGAGCACCATCTGGGGATGGAGTGACAAACCCAGTATGGTTCTGCCTGAAGAAATATATGGAATAAATGAACACCTCCATCCAGTCAGAATGGCCATCATCAAAAAACCTACAAATAACAAATGCTGGAGAGGGTGTGGAGAAAAGGGAACCCTCCTACACTGCTGGTGGGAATGTAAATTGGTGCAGCCACTATGGAGAACAGCATGGAGGTTCCTTACAAAACTAAAAATAGAGTTTCCATATCATCTAGCAATCCCACTCCTGGGCATATATCTGGAGAAAACGATAATTAAAAAAAATACATGCGCCCCTATGTTCATAGCAGGGCTATTTACAGTAGCCAAAACATGGAATCAACCTGATTCCATCGACAGATAAATGGATAAAGAAGATGTGGTGTATATATACCATGGAATATTACTCAGCCACAAAAAAGAATGAAATAATGCCATTTGCAGCAACATGGATGAACCTAGAGATTATCATACTAAGTGAAGTAAGTCAGACAGAGAAAGACAAATATCATAGGATATCACTTATATACGGAATCTTAAAAAATATACAAATGAACTCATTTACAAAACAGAAAAAGACCCACAGGCATACAAAACAAATTTATGGTTACCAAAGGGGAAAGGAGAGGGGCAGGGATAAATTAGGAGGTTGGGATTAACACATACACACTACTATATATAAAATAGATAACCAACAAGGACACACTGTACAGCACAGGGAACTTTACTCAATATTTTGTAATAACCTATAAGAGAAAAGAATCTGAAAAAGAATAAGTAACTTACATGGAAAATCTTCACCACCCAGAAATACTGGTTACAATGGACCATGTATTTTCTAAAAAATACAGTGAGTTGAGCCATTCAATAAGCATGGTACTGAGCACCATCTGGGGATGGAGTGACAAACCCAGTGTGGTTCTGCCTGAAGAAATATATGGAATAAATGAACACCTCCGTCCGGTCAGAATGGCCATCATCAAAAAACCTACAAATAATAAATGCTGGAGAGGGTGTGGAGAAAAGGGAACCCTCCTACACTGCTGGTGGGAATGTAAATTGGTGCAGCCACTATGGAGAACAGCATGGAGGTTCCTTACAAAACTAAAAATAGAGTTTCCATATCATCTAGCAATCCCACTCCTGGGCATATATCTGGAGAAAACGATAATTAAAAAAAATACATGCGCCCCTATGTTCATAGCAGGGCTATTTACAGTAGCCAAAACATGGAATCAACCTGATTCCATCGACAGATAAATGGATAAAGAAGATGTGGTGTATATATACCATGGAATATTACTCAGCCACAAAAAAGAATGAAATAATGCCATTTGCAGCAACATGGATGAACCTAGAGATTATCATACTAAGTGAAGTAAGTCAGACAGAGAAAGACAAATATCATAGGATATCACTTATATACGGAATCTTAAAAAATATACAAATGAACTCATTTACAAAACAGAAAAAGACCCACAGGCATACAAAACAAATTTATGGTTACCAAAGGGGAAAGGAGAGGGGCAGGGATAAATTAGGAGGTTGGGATTAACACATACACACTACTATATATAAAATAGATAACCAACAAGGACACACTGTACAGCACAGGGAACTTTACTCAATATTTTGTAATAACCTATAAGAGAAAAGAATCTGAAAAAGAATATGTATATATCTGAGTCACTGTGCTGTACACCTGAAACTAACACAACATTGTAAATCAACTAAATTTCAATAAAATTTTCAAAAAATGAACACCAAAGTCAAGATGGTGGTTTCCTTTGGGGTGAGGCTGGGGTGAAGTGGAGGAGGGAAAGATAACTTGAGAAGAGTTTCATTTCTTCAGCTGTGTGAATAGTTTGTGAGTGTTTAATACCAGTGTGGTTCTGCCTGAAGAAATATATGGAATAAATGAACACCTCCGTCCGGTCAGAATGGCCATCATCAAAAAACCTACAAATAATAAATGCTGGAGAGGGTGTGGAGAAAAGGGAACCCTCCTACACTGCTGGTGGGAATGTAAATTGGTGCAGCCACTATGGAGAACAGCATGGAGGTTCCTTACAAAACTAAAAATAGAGTTTCCATATCATCTAGCAATCCCACTCCTGGGCATATATCTGGAGAAAACGATAATTAAAAAAAATACATGCGCCCCTATGTTCATAGCAGGGCTATTTACAGTAGCCAAAACATGGAATCAACCTGATTCCATCGACAGATAAATGGATAAAGAAGATGTGGTGTATATATACCATGGAATATTACTCAGCCACAAAAAAGAATGAAATAATGCCATTTGCAGCAACATGGATGAACCTAGAGATTATCATACTAAGTGAAGTAAGTCAGACAGAGAAAGACAAATATCATAGGATATCACTTATATACGGAATCTTAAAAAATATACAAATGAACTCATTTACAAAACAGAAAAAGACCCACAGGCATACAAAACAAATTTATGGTTACCAAAGGGGAAAGGAGAGGGGCAGGGATAAATTAGGAGGTTGGGATTAACACATACACACTACTATATATAAAATAGATAACCAACAAGGACACACTGTACAGCACAGGGAACTTTACTCAATATTTTGTAATAACCTATAAGAGAAAAGAATCTGAAAAAGAATATGTATATATCTGAGTCACTGTGCTGTACACCTGAAACTAACACAACATTGTAAATCAACTAAATTTCAATAAAATTTTCAAAAAATGAACACCAAAGTCAGGATGGTGGTTTCCTTTGGGGTGAGGCTGGGGTGAAGTGGAGGAGGGAAAGCTAACTTGAGAAGAGTTTCATTTCTTCAGCTGTGTGAATAGTTTGTGAGTGTTTAATATGTTATACATTAAAATGTTGTCCATATATTTTGTTAATTCAGGAATATGTAATCGAAAATTACATTCTTTATATGTTATCAACTGGGTAGCTCTAGAAATATGGATATTTTTCTGATAGAGGGCATGTATGCACATATGTATGTATGTATGCATTTACAGGGTTGAATATCTCTTCTAGGAAAACACAGGAGCCTGACCCCTTAGTAAAGTTTCCAATGCTCTGCTGATCTGAGCTTTGTTGGGACTCATCTCAAAAAGTTAAGGACGAGGAGTTATCTCCTGCTCCTCTCATCACTAGGAAAAAGGCACTCTTAGTTAAATTGAAATGTTCTGGTCCAGCTAACTTCTTTAAATTGTTATTTTATAGTGGAGTATAGTTGATTTACAACGTTGTGTTAGTTTCAGGTGTACAGCAAAGTGATTCAGTTATACATATACATGTATCTATTCTTTTTCAAATCATTTTCCCATTTAGGTTATTACAGAATAACTACTTTGACAGGTAACTGGAGAAGCTATTAGCTTTGAGTAGAGCCCAGATTAAGGGAGAGTCCTCCAACTGGCCCTGGCTGCAGGGCAAGAAGGTCCGCCTTTCAGCCCTTATGGCAGCAGAGCTCATGGTACCTACAGAGGCTGAGACATTTGGGTTGGTGGCTGGAGCCTGTAGCAAACCCCTGGGCATAGGGAGCCAATCTATGCTTTCTTTGGCAAATGACATTCTCTTTTGGAGAAATGGCCTCTAGCTTGCTGCTAGGCTGACCGTCGACATAGGTGATCTGATGTGTCCTTCAAGAACCCAGGAACATCTGAGCCGTCCAGACATAGACTGGACTTGCCCGGCAGCTGTCTTTCATCAGATGACGATGGCCTCTGTGGCACATGCAGTAGCAGGGCGTGGAGGTGTAAGCAATTTGCAAGCAAGCCTCTCTCACAAACACTTTTTTTAATTTAATTTTTATTTTATAGTGGAGTATAGTTGATTTACAATGTTGTGTTAGTTTCAGGTGTACAGCAAAGTGATTCAGTTATACATATACATGTATCTATTCTTTTTCAAATCATTTTCCCATTTAGGTTATTACAGAATAACTACTTTGACAGGTAACTGGAGAAGCTATTAGCTTTGAGTAGAGCCCAGATTAAGGGAGAGTCCTCCAACTGGCCCTGGCTGCAGGGCAAGAAGGTCCGCCTTTCAGCCCTTATGGCAGCAGAGCTCATGGTACCTACAGAGGCTGAGACATTTGGGTTGGTGGCTGGAGCCTGTAGCAAACCCCTGGGCATAGGGAGCCAATCTATGCTTTCTTTGGCAAATGACATTCTCTTTTGGAGAAATGGCCTCTAGCTTGCTGCTAGGCTGACCGTCGACATAGGTGATCTGATGTGTCCTTCAAGAACCCAGGAACATCTGAGCCGTCCAGACATAGACTGGACTTGCCCGGCAGCTGTCTTTCATCAGATGACGATGGCCTCTGTGGCACATGCAGTAGCAGGGCGTGGAGGTGTAAGCAATTTGCAAGCAAGCCTCTCTCACAAACAGAGTGCCTGGTCCGTGCCTGCGAGAAGTTACTCATGGACGTTGATTGGAAAAGACAGAATCCCAGCGTGGGATAGTTCTGTATAACACGCTGACATGAGTTAGACGTGGGCTGCTTTAGCACCGTGACGCTCGGAAAGATGATGGAGAAGGGAAACTTGGCCTCTTCCATCATTCGCGGGCCTGATAGCTTATAATCATCATCAAATCCCAAACTGGTCTTGATCAAGGCGTTTTCTTTACAGCTAAAGAAGGAAGGCAATGAGCAGATGCTTATGGGATTTCTGAGCTCATCGAACAGCTCGCCATCCAGAAGTTGTTGACCTTACAGGAATAGAATGATGATTAGAGACCTAGGGGAGGGATAAATTAGGAGTTTGGGATTAACATATACTATATATAAAGTAGGTAATCCACGAGGACCTACTGTATAGCACAGGGAACTCTACTCAGTATTCTGTAAAAACCTAAATGGGAAAAGAATCTGAAAGAGAATGGATATAGGTATATGTATAACTGAATCACTTTGCTGTACACCTAAAACAAACACAACATTGTAAATCAACTATACTCCAATGTAAAATAAAAATTAAATTAAAAAAAGACCTAGGCATGATGCCAAGGAGATTTTACCATATAAGTCTGAGGTACTGTCCTTCAGAATGATACACAAACTCTGATACAGTGAAACAGTGTCGAATAGGTAGTGATCTTTCCATCATAGCCACAATATGTTGGTCTAGGAATCAAATGATGAACATTAAGGTGGGTCCTCACACACTTATATCTGAAGACCCATTTGCAGCTATTTTTTATTTCTTGCTCCACTACTATGAACTCGGCTGAATTAGAGGTTTTAGAAAGTAAGAAACGTTTCAACAAAAGACAAAGTAATGGTTCTTTTCATTTGGAGGCTGAGACTAATACCTGGCAATTTTGGAATCTTTGTGTCGTTGGGCAAATGAAACAAAAGGGAGTTCAAGGGTGATTTGTGGCTGGGTGATTTGATCCTGATTATGAAGGGAAAGGGGTGCCACTAAGTACTGGGGGCCAGGAAGGGTAGGGATGAACCTCACTCTTTTGGGAAATGACACTAAATCCTGATCAGCAATGGAGATGGCGGTGGAGGCTCTAAGTCTAAGAATTTGAAAGGAAGTCCCTGTCACTTTCTCTTTAATTCTCCCTCCAGCCCAGAATGTCTTACCCCTTATTATACAGCAAATCAGGGGCCTATGCACAGAACTGAAACAGAGAGGTTCATAAAGACAGCTTAAATTCTTGCTTGGGTCACGGATAGACGTAGGGCTTCACAGGAAGAGCTCACCATCCGTGCTTGGCTGCAGCCGAGGCTGTTCAGCCTGGCTTGTGACTCCTCACATCTCTAGGACTATAACAGCTCTCTAAGTTTTCTGAATTAATGGGATAATCCTGCCATGTAATATATTACAGAAACTTCATTTGTATTTCAACAGAAGCCCTTTGTCCATTTTCCCTCTGGCAAGTAGATTTATTTTGGTTAGTCATGGGAGACAACGCTGGCAGCATGAGAAGCTCTCAGTGACATTTGTTAGGATCAAGGCAGTCTAACAATTGTGCCCTTCAAACTCTTTTTGGAGGACCTGTAAGGTGCTAGGCACTGTGCTAAAGACTTAAGATTGGAACACAGATCGGGAGCCTCTGATGACTCAACCCGTGAGGGGCACGCACTGAAGCACTGCATCTTAGATACGTTTTCAGAGCAGCACTTGTGCACGTGTTTTGAGGTATTGTGGTGCATCATACACTCTTTTATCCTGAGTTGCAACTTTTCTTTCACGGCTATGCTGTGAGTAGTGAAATACGTATTGATGCAATCAGGGAAACGCTGGTCAAATAGACTATGGGTTTTAGAATCAGAGAAGACCACATTCAAATGTAGCTCTTTGATTTACTGGCCATGGGAGAGCTACGGCTGCCTCATCTGTAAATGTGGCAAATGCTATTTACATCATGAGATCGGTGGAAAGACTGATGGAGAACTCGTATTAAAATACCTAGTGTGAGAAGACAATCAATAAGTCTTCATTTCTCATTCCAAGCTTTGTATTTCTTTCACTGCACTGTGATACATTTACCTGGGCTGAAGAATTTTAAATAGTTAGGAAGCACTCCCATAAATAAGACAGAAGAGAGAAGCATCTATTTAAAGGTTTAATAACTTACTAGGTTGTTTTTACATGCTTCCTAGAGGGATTCTCTAGAATAGGTTATTTATTCCAATTACTCCTCAAGTTACACCGCACCCATGAATAAAGCTTGCGTGATTAATGCACTGGATCTGATCACAGTGATGCCACCGTGTATAAGAAATCATCAAGAAGTTAATAAAGCAATGATGGAGTCTTTGGCAAGTGTGGTGCTTAATCTCAGAAATAAGTCAAAATACCATTACATCACCACACTTTTCCCAGCAAAACGACTCAGAAAAGCAAGACATCATAATGTTCCAAGGAACGGGTGATGGTCTTCCTTCTTGTGAGAATGCGCACGGTCTGTTAAGAGAGGGAGGTTATAAATGTCCCTGCTTTTTCTTGTTGGGCCCTTGGACTCTCCCAGTTTTCAGGCTTGTCAGCCTGTAGATAGGTCAGTAGAAAGATCCGTTCTGGTCTGTGCCCTTGGCTTCAGTTCAGGGGGCAAAGGAGTTGTTATAACCCTTGCTTCAATACCAGTGCCAAGTTTTTTTCTCCAAACTACTTTGCCATCAGTATAGCTGCTATCATATTTCCCATTTGGCTCAGTTGTTTGTATTTATATTTTAGCAGCCAGAGCTCTGGAGCAGGAAAAAACGAGGGGGCCAGTAAATGGGAGGATTTGGGATACAAAGCCAATGTTACCCTTCAGCATCCTGGAATATTAAAGCTGGAAGGAATTGAGAGTCATTATATTGATGAGAAAAATGAAGTTCAGCTGGATGAAGTAAATTACCCAAGGTCCCACAGCATGTCAGTGCAAGAGACACAAGTAGGACTCAGGATGAAGCAGTTTAATGGTCTTTTCTCTCACTCACGCTGCCTGTGACTCTGAACCATAAGCTGTTGATCTGCTCTTTTCTCGAGGTGAAAAAGAAAATTTCCAGATTTTCCAACCCTTTATTTGTCTTGTTTTCCAGTGTTTAGGACCCGGAATATTGTCCTGTTCATGGGATCACGCTCCCATTTGCTAATGCGCCTTAATTTTGTGGCATCACAGAGGTACTCCCTCAGGTGCACTGCTATCTTATGAGAGGAATAGAGGATGATTCCTCTTCAATCTGAATGAGACACTTCTACTGAGACCATCTAAGGTCAGATTAGCTTTAGTGGTTGTTGACTAACATAGAGTTTAACGTCAGCCAAATCCCACGCGTCTGCTTTATGCCTTTAAAATCTTAGCGATGCACCGTCACCATCAACATTGATTCTTAAAGTGATAATTTCTCATCGTGATGTTAATAATAATAATAATAATAATAAAGTAATACAAATCTAACTATTCTTTCCTATGTTCCAGGCACTTTGAACATCAGCTTTACTTATAGGTTTTAACTCATTTAATCTCCACAATAATCTTTTGGGTTAGTGACCATTATTTCTCCTACTATGCAGATGAGGAAACCGAGGCCAGGGAAGGTAAATGTGTTCAAGGTCACACAACCACTAAGGAGCAAAGTCAAGATTCACACCGAGGGGGGTTGTCGACAGAGTCCACACCCTCAGACGCTATTTTTTAAGAACTCAAGTTATGCCTTGCTCTTTCTCCCCTTCCGGGCTTGGAGCAGTGGAGGATATACCTACATTTCATAATCATGTGGGTATAATATTACTGAGCAAGAATCCTGCAATTACCCAAAGGTAGGCTTGCAAGAATTGGTAATAGAGAACCATAGTGGATTCCAAGTCCATTTCCTCAATCTTTTATGTGGACAAGAAATTGGAACTCTCTATCTCTTTTGAAGACAGACAGAAAAGAGAGAAAACAGGGTAGGGGGTAGTCAAAGCAGGGCATTCCTCCTTCCTTACCCCATGGAGAGAGCCAGTGGAGGGGACCTGCTTGCCTGAGACAATGCAACAGAAAAGGTAAACATGTACGGAAATGTTCTGTGCAGAAGCACCAACTTATAACACAACGACATCACCTATTTTGAAAGTAAAGTCCAATAATGTCAAGTGCCTGCCAATCACATTAGCCACTCTTTCCTCCCTGGGGATGCATAAGTCAGGGATGGAACAGAGGCAGAAAAGCGGGAAGGGGAGTGGGTCTTCCCTTCGAAGAGGCAGCTGCTGCCGAGTGAGTACGGGAAGTGCAGCAGACCTGAGCTCCTTGGGGCCTCCAGCAGAAACCAAAGACGAGACGATGAGGCGGTCTGCTGGTCTGCTCTCTCCCACCCAGCCTGGACTGTTTTCTAGGCTTACGGGGTCCTCCTTGGTCTGCGGAGGAAGCCTCAGTGTTAGAATATCCATCGGGAATCCTTACATCAGACTGTTGGATGTCAGTACCAATGCAGAGCCCAGGAGACTGGTACCCACCCAGGGTCGGGCAGTGGCTCCAGTTTTAGCATCCTCTCCACATGAAGCCCCTAACGTGGTCCAGCATCAAGGAGGCTAATTTTCTGCTGGATCATCAGAACACTTTTCAACATCCTCTTGTTCTGTAGTTATGGTCTCCATGGACCCATCTAGCAAGTGCCTGCTTCTGTCGTCATAATAAACAATAACATACAATTCATTTGGGCTCTCCTCCAAATTAGGTATTCCGATGATGATTGCTGGAATTGATCACCCTTGAAATAATATGGAGAAAGTAGCCAGTGGTTAGAACGCATGTTTCCTATTTATATTTTGAATAGCTTATTTGTCTTCCTTAATTACCACTGGAACTGTCAGTTCTTGGACTCCAGGAGCTATCTGGATCATAGGGTTAAATAACAATGTTTTTTAGACCCTTTATTGGCTTTCATTTTTCCTTCTTTTTTAAAAAATTTTGACACGGCATAAAATGAATTTGCTAATTGGTTTTCTCTTCCTCACTTGCATTATCTTATTGTTTCAATCTGTCTCCAATGAGACCAACAAAAGTGGTTAAGCCCATACTGCTTCTAAAGACCCAGTATTCAAAAAACTTTTAAGACAAGATGCAATTCAAGTGGAGGTTAGCCAGCTGTGTAACCTTAGCCAGATGGGTGGCCTCTGTCACCTTAAGTGCACAAGGACAAGATGGGGATATTTTATCTCTAGATTTCTCCACCTACAGGTCCTCGGAAGAGACTCTCCCAAACTTGCCTGGAACACTTGTTCACAAAATGGCCTAGATATTCCAAAGTAGAATCAGGGAAGAGATCTAACTCTTATGTATTGCATTTAAGAAACACCACCAAGTGGTTGTTATCATCAAGGAAATTTTGGAAACCCTGGTTTAAGAGGATGAATCTAGGCTGGGTGATTCTTTTTGACACTGGAGTTCAAGACCTACTGCCCTAGAGGAAAGTGATAACAAATATAAAGTTATAGATAAGAGTAGACCAAACTTACTGTAATAAGATTTTGTATCACCACACACAAACTTTTTTTTCTACCTAGAAGCATAAAAGTTTAGATATATATGTCTGGAAGACCATCTGTTAGATCATTTAGTCCATTCTCAATAATGCAGAAACTCTTTTCAAGTAAAAAGAAGCTCACTAATTTTCCTTCCCCAAAGTAAGAGGGTCTGCCATCTCCAGTCAAGAAAATCTGAACTAGTTCAATGATTCCTAAACCCTCTGAAGTAGCTTACATAAAATATAGATTCTGGGATCTCACCATATACCCACCAAATCATAATGTTCATGGATAGGGCTTGGCAATCTGATTTTGACCCAGAAGAACGAGGTCATCAGTCAAATTCAACACTCACTGATCTATTCCACTTTTGTTCAATAGCTGAGTGAACCCAGCAATAGAGTCAAAGTGATTCACCAAATCAGATTTATGGGAGGCCTTCAACTTGTCTGCAAAGCTCAAGTCTGCTTGGTGTGAGTCACATACAAATGTTTTGTCTCTCAGAAAGTCTGCTGGGATGGTCCCATCACCCTGAGTATTAGAAGAACTTTGGAGGTTAGAGAAATCTACTTATCAATGATTCAAATTCTTTAGGCACACTGCCATCTATCGACTCTCCCCACCTGTCAATTAAGATCCGCTCTCAATCAAATGATTATAATCTCTGAATAGGCAAAAGAGAAGGATTGGGATTGGGGGAAAATGATCATGGCATTGTAGGTGAGAGAACAAAGTGTCCTCGTGTGACTGGCTTACTGTGCTTTGATCGTGAAGTTTTTAGGACAAGTCAACATGAAGATAGAGAGTGTGGGCATCTTAGAAACCACTGAATTCTAGCTTTACCATTACTTCCTTTTCTGAAAAATTGGGGCAGGTAGCTTCCAAAATGATCCCAATATTATCATCTCCTAGGATCTATTCCCTCTCCCATCTTGAATAGAGACAACCTGTGTAACCAGCAGGGTATGGTGGAGAGGATGGGATGTGATTTCTAAGCTTGGATCATAAAAGACACTGTGGCTTCTTCTTTGCTCTCTCATGGAGCATTGCTCTGGGAAAACCAGCCACAATATAGGGTGGGGGCACTTAAGAAGTCCCGTGGAGAGGTCCACACGGTGAGGAAAGGGGGTCTCCCACCCACAGCCAGTGCCATCTTGCCAGGGATGTAGGTGGGCCCCCTGGGAAGAGCATCTTCCAGCCTCAGTCCAGCCTTCAGGTGATGCAGCCCTGGCTGACATCTGGCAGCAACCTCATGATGGCCCTTGTGCCACAAACCCCTGCTAGACTGTGAGATAAGGGTTCATTGCTTTAAGTCGAAGTTTGGGATAGTTTGTTATGCAGCAATAGATAATCAGCCCATATATGTTGAGTGGTTATCCCCCAGATATAAGATTGTTGTATTTGCTATGAGATGATCACGACTCTTCAGCATGGAAGAGGTAGAAGGAAGCACCAAAGATGAGATTTACAGGTTGAAAAAGTCAAGGCTAGTGAGGTGTGCTACCAGCCATAAGGAGACAGTCCTTGCACTGCATTTTATATCATCTTTCGGATGATTGCAAATAGTGCATGAGATGCCAGTTTAGAAGGAATAGCATGAATGAGAGCAAGTGGTAGTGAGAGCCCCTTGCCCTGGGGGAGCAAGTTTAAATTAATTTTCTTTCTTTCTCTGGTCTAAGCCACAAAACTACCCCTTTCATGAACCACAGGGGACCTTTCTATTCCTAGGGGGTAGTATGGGGAACAACTGTGCTGTCTGAAACAAAGGGAAAGCACATTTTTTTAAAAAACATTATTTTATTGAAGTATAGTTGATTTACGATATTGTGTTAGTTTCAGGTATATAGCAAAGTGATTAAGTTATATATATATATTATATATATATTTCAGATTATTTTTCATTATAGGTTATTACAAGCTATTGAATATAGTTCCCTGTGCTATACAGTAGGTCTTTGTCGCTTATCTATTTTATGTACAGTAGTGTGTGTGTGTGTGTGTGTGTGTGTATATACCACATCTTCTTAAGCCATTCATCTGTTGACGCACTCTTGGGTTGCTTCCATGTCTTAAGTATTGTAAATTGTGCTGCAGTGAACATTGGGGTGCGTGTATCTTTTCGAATTAGAGTTTTCTCTGGATATATGCCCAGGAGTGGGATTGCAGGATCATATGGTAGCTCTATTTTTAGATTTTTAAGGACCCTCCATACTATTTTCCACAGTGGCTGAACCAATTTACATTCCCACTAACAGTGTAGGAGGGTTCCCTTGCTCCACACTCTCTCCAGCATTTATTATTGTAGACTTTTTGTTGATGGCCATTCTGATTGCTGTGAGGTGATACCTCGCTGGGGGTGTTGATTTGCATGTCTCTAATAACTAGTGATGTTGAGCATCTTTTCATGTGCCTGTTGGCCCTCTGTATGTCTTCTTTGGAGAAATGTCTATTTAGGTCTTCTGCCCAGTTTTTGATTAGGTTGTTTGTTAGATTTTTTTTTATTCAGTTCTATGAGCTGTTTGTATATTTTGGAGATTAACCCCTTGTCAGTCACATCATTTTCAAATATTTTCTCCCATTCTGTAGGTTGTCTTTTCATTTTGTTGATGGTTTCCTTTGCTGTGCAAAAGGTTTTAAGTTTGATTAGGTCCCATTTGTTTATTTTTCCTTTTATTTCTTTTGCCTTGGGAGACTGCTCTAAGAAAATATTGTTACAATTTATGCCTAAGAATATTTTGCCTATGTTAATGGTGATTTTTTATTTCTCCCTTTCTTTCTACATTTATTAATTGGGATTTCCTGTGAGGAAGAACTGCCACTTCTTCCATTGATTTATTTATCCAGTTATTTATTTTTATCAGTATGGACTCATGGATATTTATTTTATTCTTTGAGTTATAGTCTAGTACTATAGTTATTTATTTTATTTATCTATGTCTTGAGTTGTTGTAACTTTGCCCACTGGGAGACCTTTCAGGTTGGTTTCTGTTCCTTTTCAATATGTGTGCTTTTTTTGTTCAGCAATTTCTTATTTTCTAGCTCCACAAGATGCTCCAGGCTCATCTGGTATTTTCTTTGTTCCAGTCCTGAAATCAACCACTTTACTAAGGAGGCTTGGTTCTGTCAACTGAAAAAAAAAACCACTCACACAACGTAAAAGTTGAGAATTATGTTTTATTTGGAGACATTGCTGCGGACTACATAGGTGGGGAGACAGCGTCTCAGCTAACTCTGAGGAATTGCTCCAAAGAGGTGAGGGAGGAGCCAGGATAAATGGGTGTTTTTGCTGAAAAATAAATGTGGTCAAAGATCAAAAGATTACTGCTACTCACAAAAAACCAGACATCTAAAATTAATGATTTTAGTGCTTTTCTATGTATGAGAAGATGCAGGAGTCTGGGGTTACTGAAATTATTCCTCTGATATGCATCTTAACTATCTAGGGCCAGTATCCTGTTTTTCTCCATCTTGAGTTACTCTCAGGGGTGGGGGTATGCTGCAGTGGTTGTTGGCTTGATGGCGAGCATAATTTATTGTTTACTGGAATGGCAGGCGACATTCTTTGTTTACTGAAATGGCAGGCAACGTTTTTTTTTTTTTTGTCCACAGTTCCGTTTTCGTTTGTTTGTTTGTTTGTTTTTGAGAATGGTATTTAGAAACCAAACCATGGAAGATAATTGTGCTCATTGATACTGGGGTGTCACTGCTGCTTCTAGCTCTCCTCAGGTGAAATAGCTAAGAATATATGTGCTCATATAACACATGCATACACACATCTGTATTTATGCTTTTGTCAGGAGTCTATATCGATATCTCCAACCCCAATCCAGCACCAGAGAATTTTTTCTAGGCTTTTCCCTCTCCTTATTTGTAAATTCTTTCTCTGCCAGTGAGACACTTAGTTCTCATTATCTGCAATGTACTTATTTGTTCGACCCTAAAACACAAAGTAGTTTCAGAATTCTTAACCCATGGGAATTTCCTTTTCTTTACAACCCACAAAGATTCTTTATCTTTTCTAGATCTATTTAGCTCTTTGCTTCTTTCTGTCTCTGTGAATATTATCTTCAAGTTATAATCTCCAAGTGTTGATCATTTACTTCTGCATCTTGTTTTCTAACATGTCCTGCTTTCCTGTGTGCCTTGCTATGTCTCAGCCTTGCCCTATTTAGGGATGCTTCTAATAAACGCTTTCACTTTGTCTCTGGGGCATGTGGAGTTCTTTGTTCATTCTTGTGGACGTTGTTTCTTGGAAATTAGTTTGTTGTATTTTACTAGTCATAACTCATTTCTCCCTGCCCGCCTCAACTAAGTTCCTAGCTTCTTATCCAGCCCTCATGACTCCTATTTCTTTTTAACATGAGGCGTGTTGAGAAAACAGAACTTGTTTCAAAACCCTTAATGATGTTTCTAAGAGGCTTTCTCCACTCTCATACCCTTTAAAATTCTGTTGTGAAGTCAAATGTCCTTGGGAATTTTTAGCATAGGATAAATCTAAAGGAATTTGAGGTGATTTAGCATGGGGGAAAAAGTTTATAATTTCCCCTGATTTCCAGTCTATGGGAAAATATCATTTTGTTTATTTATATAGGAAGAGGGGCTTTCAATAATCAAAAGTCATTCATGAGGAAATGATGAACTCTTCAGGAATATCAAAGTATTTTAAGTTTCTTGTTTGACTGTAAATGCTCGAGGGCAGTGGCATAAACACCCATGCAGGCACCCATGCCTGCATTATATATGCACATTAATTAGCATGGTAGCCACAATGATAAAACAGGATTAAAAGAAACATGATTGGAAAATACAGTATGAACTCCTAAATTAGTGACTTGTTGGTATTTAGAAAACACCCAGCGCTCACCAAAACCCAATAATGCACTCAATGTTTTAAATTGAACGTTGAAATGGAAAAATCCTTAGGTTGTTTTCAACTGTGGGAATTGGGACCCTCCCACGCTGACCTGTGGGAGATCCCAGTTTACTGAGGTCGCCACCTTGCTGTCCCCACTCCCGCGGGCTCTGTGTTCCTTGTTTTGCCATCTGGAAGCAGCCTCTCCCCACATCCGAGAACTCAGACATTCTTCTAGGGCACACTTCATCCTAAGGCATAGGTTTTCACATTTAATTATCAGTCTGCCGCGCATTAACCCAGTGATTCTGCTTTGCTTTTTGTTGGGGGCTCTGTGTAGTCTAATTACGATCTGTGAGGGATTATTTCCACCCTCGGTTATTTCCACCCTCGCTGCTTATTGATGAACACCTCTGTTGGAGAATTTTAATGCAACTCCTGGCTCTGTCACGCCTTTCTGGGTTAGTAATGACACCAGAGGCAGGCACATTTGAGAAGCTCTGGCGTCTGTGATACACAGCTCACCCCCTCCCTCTCCTCCATGTGGGGAAGAGGACAAGCTGCGGTTGACTCTGCCCACTGCTCTCTTGGGGGTGGGAGGGCATCTCTGCCCTTCCTCTAGGAGGTGTGAAGTATTCACTCTCCCTGCAGTCTACATGCCAACAACATCTCCTGAAAAGAGACTGTGCATTCCATTGAGGGACAACGTCAGTGAACAGGAATCTGGGGATCATCAGGTGGGCAGGATAATCGTCACGCAGGCTCACCTGCTCAGAAGCCGGTGAAAATAAGTGATCCTGGAAACATTCAGTTGACCGAGGGGGCCCTCCTCAGTCAACTGCCCCCCCCCCCCCAATTCATATGCTTCATCCCACAGAGCTTCTTAGACCTTCACCAATCCCTTATTTAGTCTCACTTTAGACACGGTTTGAATACACTTCCTTGTTTGGTTTCACAGTCTGAGTCGGGGATAATATGGGAAACCGAGGAAATACCTTCTCTCAGCTTCATCACTAAGAGCCTGCGTGAACCTGAGCAAGTAATTCCAGCAGACTGGACGTGGGCTTCTTATCTACGAGTGGGGGCTTGGATGAGGTGACTGCTGGGTCCCTCCAGTTTAAGCATCTTGTTTTTCTGACTTTTGTGAATGCTGCAGGGCCCTCAGGTCAGACCTGCCTGAGAGAGTAACTCAACAGCAATAAAAAGAAGCACTTCTTGTCTTCAAGACCAGAGATCAGGTCATCAGGGGAGAAGAGACCCAGTGAAATAGGGACAGGGCAAGGAGTGCTGAAAGAAAAGTTCACCCAAGAGAGAAGGTCTTTGCCACCCAAGGAAAGAACTCTGGGCTCTGTCTGACTTGGGGAAGCTTTGCGCCTCGAGAGCCCTCATGGGCCGAGTGGCCACACTGTTTTGCTTTTTCCAGTTCCTTTGAGGAGCTGCTCCTCTGTAAATGCCTGATTCGGAAGGCAAGCAGGCTTCCCGGCAGGGGCTTGGGCTCTGATCTCTGGGCTGCAACATAAACTGCCTGGAAGGTGGCTGCTGAACGGAAACTGAGTCGGGCAGCTGGATGCAGGATGCTCCAGCCCTGTGCTGAGTGTTAAGTCAGGGAGGGATGTGACGTTGGTGCCCCCTTCCAGAAGGCAGACGCCTCTGTTGTCAGTCTAGAAATGAGACAGTGGGAGGACCTGGCCTTCTCTTAGTTTTTGTTGCATCCAAGCACAGAGCAGCACAAGGCCAGGTCAGAGAGCAGCCCGGACGAGGTATGGCCACCTCTAGCTGTGGGATGCCCCTGACGCCGTACCCGTGCTCATCACCCGGCCCTGTCTGCACAGTGCTTGGCCCGAGGACGGCTCTGCAGCGGCGGCGGCTACAACTAAGGGCTAGGAGGGAGGTTCTGAATGTCAAGTGCCGGGGAGAGAGAGACGGCGAAGATCATCACGGTGCAGGAGCCAGCAAGTGCTTTACAAGGGAGCTGCAGGGTGTGCTCCATTCAGAGGACTCACTTAGGGTCCGTCCTTCCTTACGATGGACTGTCAGAGCCAGTGAGTGGAAGGGGACTCAGAGGACAGAGGCCACGAGACACGGAACGACCAGAAGAGGATGAAAGTGATAAAAGCCGCAGAGCAAAGCTGAGGACTCCGGAAGGGAGGAGACTTCCCTGCCGCCTTTAAAGCTGGTTCTTAGCAATGGTGTCACAGGATGTCCCGGTGAGCTCATCGGTGCGCCTGAGATCCCATCAGTGTGACGATAAATGACGCGGAAATAACCCACACATTAAGAAGGGGCCCAGAAGTCCTTGGTTGGACAGAGGCTTCAAGGTGAAAGGCAAGGAAAGTCCGCAGCCCCTCTCCTGTGGGATCACCCAGAGCTACGGCACACTGTGTCCCCAGAAGCCCGGCGTATGCCACGCTCCGCCCTCTCCCCGGCCACTCATCCTGCAGGAAAACGCCATCGTCTTCTTGCCCCTGTTCATCCTAATCCCCCATCCTTCAAATCCCTCTACTTCTATCCCCGCCGTGAGCCCTCCTCCCTGTACTCCATGAACTCTAACCTCAGAGTCACTTCTGCTAGCGTCTGGTAACCATCTCACGCATGAATTTCGCTCCCATGTCTATGGCCTAAGCTTCCTGAGAGCAGGGATGATGCCTTATGCTACTTTGGATCTCCCACGACGCTGCGTCTGGAGCTAGAAGGCACCAAACATTCAGGACAGAACTGTCTTAGTGATGCGGCACTCGCCTTCTGCTGGATGTATTCGTGGGCTTCCTAAGCCAGTCCTGAAACCAATGTCTGAGTCAGGTGTATCACTCAAATTACCTGCTTCATTCTTTAGGAATATTTGGATTCTGGACAGCAGAGACCATCTCAAGCTCCAAATTCCTCACTCTTTAAAGTGGTGCTTTGTAGACCATCTTCCGTGCCAGGACGAAATCTTGGTGCAAGGGGTGGTGTAGTGTAGGAATGTTGGGTGTGGGCATTTATTAGCAAATTTGGGAGAAAGAGAGGGGGTTAGGCTTCTTCATCTATAGAATGAGAGTCATGCCTATAACTCATAGGATGGTAGCGAGGGTTCAGAGGGAGTGTGTTCACACGATGCCTGCCGTAGAGACCCCAGTCTGCAAACGGTAGGTATTAATAATCATGATTTACTCCGGAATCTCCAGACGCGCCTCTGGCCAGTATCTTCTGCCTGGTGTGAATGTTCATTTTTCCAGAAATGGTTCAGGTCTCGCTGAAAGTGGAACTGAGCTGCACTGACCATCAGGTCGTCATCCAAAGGCCATTTCGGCATCCTAACTGAACAGGAGGTCATGTTGGACATAGCCATGACCAGTTGTCTGGTTGAGAAAGCTTTTAGCAAGGGTGGGTTCTGGGCAAATCCTGGTTAAGTGATAATGCAAACCAGAGTATAAGGCTTTGCTCGAAAATTTCAGGAGAGACATGTCCAAGCCAGGCAGTAAACAGTAGCTACCCACCCAGGGCTATTCAAAGGGAAGGTCCGGGATCAAGCACCGAGCATCAAAAGCTGGCTTGGGAGAGGATGGAGGGCGTGGGGGCCAGGGATCAAGGCTGACAGCCCTGGCGATGCAGAGGCACCGTGGCCTCAGAGTGATGCCCCGAGGAGGCCACAGCACCTTTGCGCTCTGCTTCCCGGTAGCGGGGAACCCCAGCCTGACCGCGAGGAACATCAGACAGCTGGCTTCCGCTCTGCCTCTTTTACTGGGCTTATGACTGAGCTCGCCCCGGGTGTGTGTCACAGGGCACAGCAAGGTCTTTGAGAGTAACTGGCTACAGGAAATACAAATTTTCATGAAAAACGAGTTTAGACATGGAGACTCCCTGACTTTCTCTTCTGAAGCTCACCTCTCTGTAAACTGGTAGCCACACTGAATGCCTTTGAAAAATGTCCCTCCAAGGGACCCCAGGGGAACCTTGGTTCTCCTCCTCCAGTTTCAGAGTGCTTCATGGCCTTTTCTTTACTTACTTCAAAAACTCAGTCCACTAAATTATTTACATCCACTGCAGAACCCTTCTTAGCTGCTATTGCTGTGGCTATTTGGGAGGTCCACACTGAAATTCCTGGCTGTTTTTTTTTTGTTTTAATCCCTTTTGCCCATCTTCTCCAAGGGCTCTAGAACTCTCAGTAGTTCAGCAAGGGCACAAATGCCCTTGTCTATTATGTGCAGAGGATCACACCATAAGTTTGGAGCCTAAAGCAAGTAGTGCAGGCAAGTTCCCTAGGGTTCTATGGGTGGGGGGGTGAACAAACAAAATCCTGCTTAAGAAACATGGGGCAGAACTTGCCCTGTGGCAGGTGAGAGGTAGGCAACTTGAGGAAGGAGAGGTCACAGCTGGCTGGCGTGGTCAGAAGGGTTTACAGGGCAAGCAGGGCTCACCCGGTCTTTGATGGAGGGGATTTGGAGGGGCAGGGAAAGGCGTCAGGTCCGAGGACACGCATACCCTCTGAGAACACTGGGTCTCTCGAGCTGACTGGAGAGAAGGATGCTTCTTGGAAGGAACCTTAGACAAGTAGGTAGGGGTCTCTCGCGCCCGAGTGAAGAGTTTGGTTTTATTTTGTAGATAATAGAGTCTCAAAGATTACTTTTAGGAGGGATAATGTGCTCATAAGGAACGGATAGATGTTGGATACATGTTGGAACCAAGGGACGTGGAAGAAGTAGAGACATGAGGAAGTCACTGTGAGTGTTTAGGACCAGATTTAACCGGTGACAGTAGCAATGGAATGGACAGGAAAGTCAGAAACGTCACAACGAAAGCTTGGGTGAGGCTCACTCCCTGACTACGGAGAGAAGGACAAAATAGGAAGCATTACCGATGTAATGCGATGGGGTAAGATCAACACATGGGACCAGGAATCAGGAGACCAGTGCTCCCATAAGACTTTTCTCTAGTGACCCTAGGAAATCGAGCTAACTTTGGACCACCTCTTACTCCTGAATGAGAGAAGCAACCATAATATCAGGCCTTGCTTCTCAAATTTCCTTGGGAGTGAAATAAGAGTTGAGAAGAGTACATTTTTGAAACGTTGGGACGATCCTGCAAATCAGGATCATGATTAATATCCCTGTGCAACTGGCATCCTTGTGACTCATTAATTTTGCAAGTCGTGCCCAGATTAAGGGATCTGGGGGACGTGCAGTGCGCTAGCATCTGTGTGTTTCTGGAGGGAGGTCAGAAGACGGCCTTGCCTCACGGCAGGGAGGGAATTTCCCATTTTTAGGCAAAACAATAAATAAGAGCAGTCTCTCCCCAGGAGCTTGTCTCCGAAGACACGAGTCTCGTAAAAATCGTAATTGAGGTGTAACCTTATGTGGTACACGAGCATTGGCCTCAGTCCCCCTGCTAGGGGAGGAAGTTTCCACCGGCCACAATAAACATAAACGCCAGATAAAATCACAGCCTGTGCGAAGACTCGGCCAAGCGCTCTGCTGCCGCCACTGTGTGTTCTGGCTTCCCGCACGCGCTGCCATTTGCAAGCTCCAAACCGAAGCTGAGGGCACTGGTACCCACCCCGGCCCTGTGACTTTCAATCAAGCAGACACCCTAGTGGCAGGTGGGGTTCCAAGCATCTGGCTGGCTGCTTGGTACTACAACCCATGTCTTTCTCACCCGGATGCTGGCCGGAGACGTAGGGCTGAAGGTGGTGGGGTTGCCGGAGCAGACGGCCACTGTAACTCTGGGAATTATCAGCCTTTAAACGACAGATAAGGTTCAAAAGCCGTCAAGTGAGTGTTCTACAGATGTCGGGGGATCGGTGTTGTCATTTTGTTAGTTCGGCATTAATTTGAGGAGGTGATAAGATCTTAGTACGTGTCAGGGGTTGGTGCCATGAAGCTAGCTGGCTCCGTAATAAATGTTCCTTACAAATTATCTTGTTTAATCTGCACCAGCACCTTCCAGCGAGGCACTTTTCTAATGCCCATTTTATGGATGAGGAAACTCAGCATTGGAGAAGGTAAACACCTTGAATAAAGCCACAGAATAAATGATAGTTCCCAGATCACACCAGAGTCTGCACCAACCCAAGCGTTTCACTAATTTTGCCAGCTCTCTTGACATCCTGGGAATGAAATTCTCTGCCTGCCCTCCCGCCCCCGCCAATTCTACCTCTTTGCTTGGCATGTACAAGCACTCAATAAATATTTTTGGATTGACTGATCACGAATTGAATGAGGCTGGAAGTATGGCATCTGCCGCCCGGCATGAGAAGGAAATTAGCTGGACCAGATCATCGGAGTTCATGGAGGTCCTGGGGCTGACACGGTGAGAGAAGAGCAGGATGGAGAGGCAACCAAGAACTAAAGAGGGAGAAATGGGGGAAAGTGGCAAAAGATGAATCAGCATGAGTTTTAAGAAAGTAGAGAGAAAAGGCAGAGGCGACTAACAGAAGTGAGTGCTAGGCATTAGAAAACACTGTATGATCTCACTTATTGGTGGAATCTAAAAATAGCCAAGCTCCTAAAAACAGAGTGAAATGGAGGGTCCCAGGGGCTGGGGGCGGGCTTGGGGGGAAGAAAAGGGGAGATGTTTAAGGGCACACACTTGCAACCAGTAGATAAGTTAAGTCCTGGAGATCTAATGCACAGTCTAGTGAATCTAGACAACATTATCGTATTACAATTGTTAAACTTGCTACGAGACCAGCTCTTAATTAGTCCCACCATGACAAAGTAATAACTGTGCCTGAATAGAGGTGCTGGCTAACACTGAAATGGCAACCAAACTACAATATATGCGTGGATCAAATCAACATGTTGTACACTTTAAACTTACTCAGTGTTATAGGTCAAATACACTTCAATAAAAAAGAAAAAAGAGAAAAGTGAGCTTCATGTAATCGCCTTAAGATAGGTAATGGCTTTCTTACACCTTCATTTTGAAGTACAGAAATGGGTGGATGCAGGTGGTTCTGAATTAAATGTATGCGCTGCGAATCAAAGCGCCACCAGGTTCCCTGAGCAGGCGCTGTTCATTTTTGTCAACCTGTCCACTGAGGTCTTTGCCCTCCTTCCCTCTGGGAAAGGAAATGGCGCTGCCATCAACAGGCACCTGCTTCCGTCAGGTGTCACTCATGGGTAATTTGTCTCCTGCAGGTGCGAGGGCCTGATTAACCCTTCAGGTCTCACAGGGCTCCTCAGCCCCTTACCTTTATATTATTTATCCCCTGGCTCCCAGGGGGCAGCCTTCCGTCTCTTATTTGTCTAATTTATTCCTTCTAGCTGAGGTTTCTCACTTTTGGTCCATTATGGAACAACATTTGATAACTGATGGCCCTAGAGCAAGCACATTACTTTTGTTTCAAACTGTGGAAAATCTCAGAAAAGACAGTAAATCTAAAAAGTTATCTACAAATGCAGAACAATTCTCTGTCTTTTTTTCACTGAGTCCTTGTAGGGAAACCCAAAGGCGCATGCAGGACCCTTGAGACTCAGAGAATTTTTTGCAAGTTACTGAATTTTAAATAAAAGATTTCCCCCACACTTCAGAGGAAAACAAATTGTATTTCAGTTAAAAGTTGAAAGGGGAAGGAGGAAAATGGGAACAAGTGGGGAGAGCTGGAGGGGTAGGGTTCCTGGGGGTTTAGCCATTCCTGAAAGGTGCGTGTAAATAGAGGTTAAGGCTACTATTTGTGCGAGGCTTTCCCCTCCACATGGCCCCAATCCCAGGTCTGTTCACGTTAAAGTCCCTGGGCATCTCCTTTTGTCGCTCCTGCCTCAGATCACAGAGGCCTGTGGTGGCTTAGCGACCTTGTCCCGCAGAGGGAGAGGGTGGCGATCTTGGCCGACTCAGCCGTCATTCTCCTGGGTTTGTGTTTCCTGTGCACTGGCTTAAAGGCCCAGCCTGTGTGGTATAGGGGAGGGAGCGGGCAGAATAAAGTGCATTCCAAAGACTAAACAACTTCAGTGAGAGAGGAATTCTCGAAACACAATTCTTTG
Organism: Physeter macrocephalus; assembly: GCF_002837175.3. Taxonomy (NCBI): domain Eukaryota; kingdom Metazoa; phylum Chordata; class Mammalia; order Artiodactyla; family Physeteridae; genus Physeter; species Physeter macrocephalus. Next base: position 4,540,597 of record NC_041218.1, on the reverse strand, counting down.
ATAAGCTTGGGATTGTCTTTGAACTGATCATGAAATCATTTTCTCTTCCTTTGGGGCTAGAACATATTTCCCTGTTTCTCCTGCAGTTCTGTGTGCCACGTCACAGAGTCCCATCAGGTGGATGCGAGCGCAGTGTCAGGCGCACAGCATCCTGTGCCCCTCGCTCCACGCTCCTCCTCCGGTCCTGATGCAAACGAGCAGCACATCCTCACAGCTTCAACTGAACAGGTTGCTTCCCGCATGGAAGGGGCCTGGGTTTCCTTCTAGAGAAGGAAAGCTGCCTGCAGGTCAGGAATACTCACATGAGTTCCGTGTGAGTGAGGAATACATCTAAAAACGCGTAACAGCTCGACACGGAGATTTATTTGTTATAGCAACACATGGAATTGAGTGAGAGGGCGGGCTCTGTTTCTCAGAAACAGTCTTTTGCATAAAAAAAACCCCTGAATTTAGATTAAAAAGAAAAAGTAACACAATTCTGAGGCAAGCCAGATTTTAGAAGGGAAAAATAACATTAATTTATTCTTTAACAAATATTTATTAAGTAGGCAATTATTTATTTTGGAAGTTTCCAAGCAAAGGGGGTGTTCTTCTTCAGAAAACAGACATACCCCTGCCCTCACGGGGCTCACAATCCAGTAGCGAGGCAGACTAAAAACAGATAGATCATTAGCGTGACTTTAATAGGTTCAAGGGATGCGCTCTGAGCCAGCGAGCAGGGTGGGGCTCACTCTTCAGATCTCAGAAAGGACTCTCTGACGCCACAGTTTAAAGTTATAATTCGCAGAGGCTGCTCTGACTTAACATCTGGCGGAGGCAGTAGCCCGTGCAAGGGTCCTGACTCCGAAGAGATCTTGGCTGGACCCGAAAGAATATTACTATCACCAGAGAATACTGAATCAAATGAAGGGGAGCGTGAGGACAGATCATGCAGGGTGGTTTGGACCTTGATAAGGATTCTGTCGGATATCCTGCTTGTGAACGGAAACCATTGTAGGCTTGGAGCAGGAAGCGATATACCAATAAGACTTTGTCAGCTATGTGTCGAATGGACTAGAATGGATCAGAAATGGATACCAATTAGGAGCCTGTGGTTTCAGTTCAGGTGAAAGGTTATGGCTACCCCAGATACGGGATGATAGTGAGAACGCAGATCCACAGATGTAGATACGGAAATGACAAGACCTGGTGATGGGTATGAAGGTGAGTGATGGTGAGAAGAAAAAAGTGAGTCCCAGGTCCTGGGTTTGAGCTTCTGTTTACAGAGATGATGAAGACTAGAGGAGAAACAGGTGAGTCACCTTACCTGGTGTGAATTCAAGCCCAGGTAATTCACCCTCCTTAAATATACACAAATCCTGGCTAGGGATTATATTTTGAAAGACAGAACCAAATACAAAATAGGTAGGAGCTAGTGGGAATGAGAAGAACTTTAGATGATGATGCATTCATGCCCTTATATTAAAAAAAATGTCTTAGAAAACAAAAATTGGGGGCCTTATTGGTATTTTCAAAGATAGTTTTGGACTTTAGTCAAGCTACTAGGGAATTTTCTTCAGTGTATGGTATTTTCTCAAATAAAAGTCACCAGGAGTTACTGATAGATGTTTACTGAATAGATACATTTCCATGGTTTCTCAGAATTCAGAAGATGGAAATCACAGCGTCAAAAAAAGTCCCTAGTGCCATCAGCTGTTTCTCCAAACAGTGGTTCCTGACTCTGAAAGGAGAATTCCTCAGCTTTTTAGAAAACTTCTTTTGACGCCTTGACAGATACAATTGGCAGATACAATGTTCAGAAAGCGTTGGGCGTTCTGGTGTGGACAAAAGAAATTCAAGGGAAAACATAACACAGACAGTAGAGCCTCTTGCAAGCGTTCACTCTTTGGGTCCTGCTGTCTGTCGTAAGTGTCCGCAACATGAAAGAAGTGAAGTCTTTGAAGGAAAATAGACCTATCAGCCTGAAAAGCCTATCATTTGCTTTAACACCATTCTCAATCTATACATTTTGTACCTTACAAAGTTTCTTAAGCTGTTCAATATTAATTCTCGTTTTAATATAAGGAGCATGATTAAATTCAAAAAACACAGGAGTTTAAAGGGGCCTCCCAATCATTTTGCCCTAAGAGTGAATGAAGTTAATCAGCAATTTTTGTTCCTGGTTGTCACTGGGATATGCTTGAGAGTGAACAGAGGAAAATATGATTTCAGATATTGGCAATAGACTCACTGGGGGGTCAGAGGGGAGTCAGCAGAAGTCGGTTTGGGCAGAGGGGGAAAAGAATAAAATAAGAGTTATTTTCTTAGACCAATGAGAATGTCTCGCTTCTGCACTGTGAGCCCTGGAAGGCAAGGTCACAGTCTCCATCTCGGCATCCACCACACAGAGGCCAGCACAGCGCGTCCCTGTGTGTAGGAAATAGTCATCGGATGTAGAATGTAGAAGAGGCCCCGAGAGATACTGTGCCTATTTTAATCCTAAAATTGGTCCCAAATTACAGAGACCCAGACCAGTGGATGCCTGTGCTGCTCTTTCCATGGCTTCTTCAGACGGTGCGGAACTTCCTTGAGGCCAAGTAAAGGCAACGTTTCATTTCATGAAAAAGAAAGGCATTGATGGGTAGCATACCTAGTTGAGAAAAACGATCCTAGTGAAATGACTATTAGATGACATGATGACATGGAATTGACCTTGATGAAGGTGATTTTGGTTTTTATTGTGGAGATAGCAGTCTAACTGGTGTAGTCTCCCAAGGTAATGATGGGAAAGGATGTGGATTCAGGGACTGTAGGCTCTCTTTTGACGAGTCGTGATAAAAGGCGAATTGGACACATGGAGAGGCAAGAGACTCATCTGAGTGCAAGGGAGGTTCTTTTATTATTGTTTTTAAAGATGAGAGCATCTTTGTACGATCAAGGGAAACAATCCACAGAAAGGAACATTTATGTTGTGAGAGAGGATGGAAAATTGCCACAGTGATATCTTTGAGCAGATGAGAGGGGACTGAATTCAGGACACAAGTGAGGCAGGGTGGGGGTGGGTGGGAACTGTGCTTAGATACAGGCAAACAGATCAAAACAGTGATCTTTAAGAAAAGAGGGGACCGACCTAGTGATCCGTAGATGGCTGTCATGATGACAGGGAGCTAACGAGGCCGCCTAATGGTTATTGGGCTGAGACCTGGTCATTTTGTTAGAGGCACCCTGAAATATCAGGTCTTTTGTCTTTTGCTAGGCCGTTTCTCTTGGGAAGATCCTCTGGCCTCGTGCCTGAGGATATAAATATGGCCACCGGTTTCCTGAGACCAAGCAAGGGAAGTGGACCGGGGAAGTCTCTTTCCAGTGTTTGGGTTTTTAATGAAAGCTTTTGTTTTCTGCCCCTGGCTAAAACCTTCCCCTGTGCCCGGAACTCCCAAGCCCAGAGCCTCCAGCTCATAATTGTATTCGAGACCTGTTTTGAAGCACTTCATATCCTCCCCATCTACTACATCACTGCTGTGGTGACACATGCCATGCAGGGGTGACAAGCCCCACGCGGGTTCACCCTGACAGCACCTGGCCAGCAGCTCTTGATTCTGCCCCTGAGCTTCCTGGGTGGCTTGGAGGGGAAACTCAGTAGGTATCCCATGTGTGCAACCTGGAGGGACAGGGAAGTTGCTGCCACCAGTCACAGGAGGTGGAGGTGATGGAGCTGTATTCTCCCCGCCCCTTTCCCAGGGGGAACAAACTCACAAGCCTCCTCAGAAATCCTGGTGAGCTGGGACAACTGGTCACCCCCGCGCTGGTCCACAGAATAAGGCACCTGCTCATGACTCCCCCTCTTTCTGCTTGTCCTCCACTCCCGCTTCCTGGGATCAGATTCCTAAATAAAGTATTCCCAAGCAGGCCTGTCTCAGCTCCGCCTTTGGGGTACGTGTGTGGAGAGGTCTGCCTTTGTGTCTTTGTGTGGGTGTTGAAGGGTGAGCTGGCCGAGCGAGGGAACAGAGGGACTTGAAGCCCTTCACAAATGTCCCCCAGCCCCTCTCTCAGCCCCACGTTCAGTGGCACCTGCAGCGTTCACCTCCTGGGGCTTTTCCACAGTTCGGTGGTGTCAATCGCCTCGTGTTTTGTTGCTTTCTTTCGCTGCAGGAGACTAGGTTTCAGCTTTCCCCACTCACGTATTATTTACCACCTAGGCACCTGCTTTGCCTCTTCCAGCATTCTGTTGGCATCTCTCATCTGCGATCAGCTCCTCAATGGGTCTCTGCGTCCTTGTAGGTTTGTAATATAACGTCACACGTTTGCTTTCTTTCTGGTGGGACTTCCAGAGGGATGGTAGGGAGAGAAAACACACGTGTTCTGTGCCCTGCTCACAGGCGAGCTGGTATTTTCCCTTTATGTCACCTAGCGTGACATAAAGAGCACAAACCCTGTGCTCTAGTTCTGCGTCACTGGTGATTAATGATGAGACTTGGGGTAAGACGTGGAATACCTTGGAGCCCCAGTTTCCTCATCTGTGAAATCTGCCGTGTGAATTGATCTCTGAGACCCCTCCAGCTCTAAAGTGCTCTGCCTTTGGCCCTTGGAGAATCCCAGGAACTCTTAGTGCTCGGTTGTGTCAGGGCAGAATTGGATTAATCTTCTGGCTTAGGGAGCCATGTTCTATACTTGCCTCCCCAGGAAATGCCCGGATTGATGAGTTTTCATCTTCTCAGGGGCCTGGAGTCAGCCTGTATTAACTCTGTAGAACGTTTCACATGCCCTGTGTGTCTCTCTCTAGAATTCACTTGCTATTTGCTCCCCTTTGGCACCTTTAGAAAGCTTTGTAGGACATTGGCGTACAATTATATGGGAGTTCCTGGCCTTGTATTCGTGTTTTTCTCCTTTTTCTAGTATTACCTATACCTTCTGGAATAGATTTGGAGAGAGGGGCCAAAACATGGACTCTAAACCCATGGCTTATTTGTGTGTGTGTGTGTGTGTGTGTGTGTGTGTGTGTGTGTGTGCTGGGATACATACACACACACACACACACACACACACACAGAGCGATGTGAATATTTTCATTGTCTTAAAGCCCTCCCTTCTTCCAGGTCAGTGAAGCGTATGTGTGGTAAGGGTGTAGCTTCTCTCTAACTTCTCTGTTCAAATCCATCTTTATTATTCCCATCTCCACACTGTCCTTTCCCTACAAATGGTTTGACAGCCACTGCGTGTCAGGCTCTGGAAACCATTTTTGAGATTGTCTAACGAGCACAAGCTGTCACAGAAAGAGAAGCACTTGGCTGTGTCAAACCTAGAATAGCACCGTCTCCATCAGAACTGAATATCTCCTCTTCGACCTTCAGATGCAGCTCACATATCACTTCCTTTGCAAAGATCCTCTTAATTGTCCCAGACAAGGTTAGACACTCCCTCCTTTGTTTGCTATTAGATTACCTTACAATTCTATCGCAATATATGCATGTTTCCATTAGAATAAATACCACCTTGAATTATAATTGTACATGAGAAACAAGATATTAAAATGAGATGCTTGTCAGTTTTGGCTGAGGCCCCAAAGCCTGGGAGCACGGAAAGCATCACGGCATTTTCAAGAGAGGAGCTAGTTGACCTATGTAGGAGTTGCTTGGGGAATGAGCTGAAGCTGGCTAGTCAATGTTAGTTGACCTTCAACCTCCAGCCCTCCCAAAAGATGAGGCTGAAGAGGATGAGGCAAAAATCCCTTTGGGGGGGTCTTCAGAGCGCTCGGCATCTCCCCTCCGCGTTGCCACTTCACCACCCCTATGGGGATGAGGGACAAGGCTCCAGAAGTTTCCATGGAATGTGCAGAACATACAGCCTAGTGTCTGATATCCCTCAGAGGCTTAAAGGCAGGAGGATGTGGCTGGAGCTCCCTGATGGGAGGCAAAGCAACACATTTCCCGAACATTCCACATTGTCTTAAAACTGATGCATGCCGAGGGGACCACTAGGAGGGGAGGGGGACCCCAGGGAGAAGGGAGGCTATAGAAGCTCAGGGGCAGGGGGAGAACTGCAAGGGGCCAACTGGAGGTGAGGTGTCGCTCAGCTGAACACAGAGTGCAGGTGGACCTCCCAGAGGAAGAATGTTGAGGAAGGAGCAAAACACAGGCAGACACAGATACACACACAAAGACACACACAGATATACAGAGACACACACAGATACACACACACACAGATATACATACACAGACACATACACACAGATATACAGAGACACACACACACAGACACACACAAAGACACACACACAGATACACACACACATACACACAGATACACAGACACACACACAGATACACACACAAAGACACACACAGACACACACATACAGATATACAGAGACACACACACAGACACACACAAAGACACAGACACCTACACACAGATATACAGACACATACACAGATATACAGAGACACACACAGATACACAGACACACACAGACACACACACACACAGATATACACACAGACACACACACAGATACATACACACACACACAGAGGTGTTTTTTCGTTGTTCACACAAGCCAGTGGTACCAATGCCAAATCCTCCAGTGCACCTGCCTTGTGAATGTAAAATCACCTTTGCTTCTGTAGCTCCTCCCCCTACATCTAATCCTGGAAGGGTCAGAAATAGGAGCTCGTGGGTTGGGGATAAACTGGTAATGAAGAGACAACAACAGCTGACTGTCCTTTCCTCTGTGGTGTCTCCTTGCCTGGTGACACTGCGGTAAATACCCTTCAGCTCTGCTGGCTCCTTTTCACAGGCTCCACCCTGACTGCCTCCTTCTCTCCCTACCGTGATCACACCCAACCTTCTGAACTCAGCCCAAACGCACATCTAAGATAAACCTTTGCCTGAAAGGTTTCTATCTCTGGGATTCCTCGTGGATAGTGAGCCCCAGCACGTCTAGGAATGGGACACAAGGCACAGAGGTCCCCAAAGAAGCAGATGCTTCCCCATGGTAGACTAGGGTGTTAGGCTAGGCATCAGGGTCTACCAGGTGGGTAGGGCATACGGTCCAAATTGCATGACCGGCTCCGTTTGATTCCGACTGTAGTTAGTAGCAGAATGCCCTGTGAGGGTTTCAGAGCTTGGGTCCAGATCAGGAAATCTGGGAATGAGGAGTCTTTGGTGAGGCTGTCTGCTGGGAGCTGCTATCACACCGATGGTCCCGCCGGATAGTGGCTGCTACAGGCTGGGATTCAGAAGCAGAGTCTGGGGCCTGAGGAAAGAGTCCCATGCACTGGAATGTGACACGTATTTATTCATCCATATAGTTGAGTTTGACTTTCACAAGGTTCAGTGTGGCAGATGTGACTCTAGACTGGTACTTTCAAACATTTGCAGGCATAGGTCATCACGGGGAGAGCTGATTAAAATGTACGTCTTCCCATCGTTAGGTAGGATAATCCTTACCTGTTCCTCCTTTCGGAGGACAGAATAGAACATGATGATTGGAGCTCGCATGATTCGTGATTAACGGCTGTGCGTGATCGGGCCTTGCAAAACGTACATCTTCCTGGGGGTTGCACTCAATAATTAGAGAGTTTGGGGTGGGCCCTGGCAATAGGCATAGAAGCAAGTTTCCGGGTGATCGGGTGATACCACACATGGTCCCCCGACGACCAAGCATGTGACTGAACTCTGATCAATTTCCATTTCTACTGAAAGACCAACATAGGCTTTGTCTTTTCTGTGTTTCTCCCTCCAAGTGTTATGTCATTAAAGCCGAGGCTGTGAGTAAGCAACTCAAGAGGGGCTGGAGGACCAAGGCTGCAATTAGATTTCCCTGCAGTAGCGTGACAACGGATTATTTCAGCCCTTGAAGAGGCAGGTGGGCACGCATTCCAACAATGGGTAGAACGGTCTATGAGTCACCCTCCCATCTTACTGAATGTTTGCCCGCACGGAAGATTTGCTCCATCACTCGGTATGAAATTGGGCTTCCTACTTGCAGCTGCCTGGTGAGTAATTTACAGGACACAGAGGATGAGGAGAGTAATTAGGTTTTGGTTTTGGTTTTTGCTGGGCGATTCAAATGCCGTTCTTCCCTTGTCATTCCTGATTTCTGAAAAGTCCACTTCTCTCCCACATTCACGTGTAGAAACCAGAGGATGTTTACAGTTTCTCCGCAAAGCAATTTCTTTGAGAGCTGTTTTTCTTTCTGCACACTGCACGATTAAAAATAGAAACCATGAGCCCCAGAGGGAGTTGCGAGTAGGTCCTCTGGGTGCTTTCAGCTAAGGTGGTTTAGGAAAAAAAAATTCCTTCTTTATTTTTGGTAGAGGAGGTAGTATTTCCAACAGGTGGAGCTGGGGGGAAAAAAACCTGTAGCGACTACGTTTCTTAGTGGTACAAATTACTCTTAGGACACTATTTGACTGGATGAGTTGAATGTCAAATTTGCACGCGAAGGAGATGCTCTCTAGGAGATGCTAATGTGGTTTGTGTTGTGATTTTCAAGGACAGTTTCCAGATGACCTATAACGTGTTTTCCTTTCCCTTGTAGATAACAATCCTCTTATTATCTGCAGCCTCAAGAAGAGAACAAAGCAGACCAGGCCCTTAGGGGATTGAAAGTATGCATTTAACTTCATGAATATTGTGTCTAAGTGGCCTCATTCATTCAACAGATATTTATAAGCAGCTCTGTGCCAGATACTGCGCTCAGCACTAGGGATGCATCAGTGAACAAAACAGTCCACATTTCTGCACTTAAGGCAGCTTACTTTCTGATGAGGTTATAGTTTGGCTCCCCGGCCCTTACAATATGGATTTCGGCATGACTTTGGACAAGCTGAGAAAACTCTCTGAATGTGAATTTCCTCATCTGTCAAACGTGTTCATTGTGCTATTTGTGCTTCCCCAGTTTTCCTGGTCCTGAGAGTCACCAGGAATACTTGATAAGCATAAGCCCCTCCCACAGGGACTCGGATTCGGTATGTCTGGACCAGCCTTGTCCAGTAGAATGTCATATGAGCCACTCATGTCATTTCTAATGTTCTCACAGCCACATTAAAAAAAAAAAGTGTAAAGAAATAAGTGAAATTAATTCTAATATCTTTTTTAAAATATAAATTTATTTATTTATTTTTGGCTGCGTTGGGTCTTCGTTGCTGCGCGCGGGCTTTCTCTAGTTGAGGCGAGCGGGGGCTGCTCTTCGTTGAGGTGCGCGGGCTTCTCATTGCGGTGGCTTCTCTCGTTGTGGAGCACGGGATCTATAGGCGCGCGGGCTTCAGTAGTTGTGGCTTGCCGGCTCTAGAGCATCTTCGTTGAGGTGCGCGGGCTTCTCATTGCGGTGGCTTCTCTCGTTGTGGAGCACGGGATCTATAGGCGCGCGGGCTTCAGTAGTTGTGGCTTGCCGGCTCTAGAGCACAGGCTCCGTAGTTGCGGCACACGGGCTTAGTTCCTCCACGGCATTTGGGATGTTCCCGGACCAGGGCTTGAACCCGTGTCCCCTGCATTGGCAGGCAGATTCTTAACCACTGCGCCACCAGGGAGGTCCATATCTTTTATTTAATCCCATAAATTCAAAATTCTATCATTTCAAGATGTAGTCAATAGAAAATAGTAATGAGATATTTTATATTCTTTCTTTGTACGAAGCCTGCAAAATCTAGTGTGTATTTTATACTTACAACACAACTCATTTCGGATTTGCCACCTTTCAAGTGCTCACTCATCACCTGTGGCTGCTGGCCACCATCTTGGACAGCACTGGTCCCCACAGAGCCTTGGAATTTGTACATTGAACAAGTGGTTCAGATGATTCTTACGTCTGAGCAAGTGTGTAAGAGACTAGACCAGATGCTCCCCAAGGGAGCCCCCAATTCTCACTTTCTATTAGAATTTCGAGGTGGGGGGGCACATCAAAGCATCTATCACTCGGTTGGCAATTACCACATATTCTTATTTTCAGAGCATCAGTTTCATAACTTATTTGATCTCCTCTGTTTTCTCCCCTTCCCATCCTCTATGTGGTTGAACTGAGAGTCAAGCCTTCTTAAGAATAATGACATAACAGTGCTGGAGACTATTCAAAGAAGAAAACTTCACATGATCAAAGGGATAAGGAGGCTGTCTTATGAGGATAACCTAAAAAGAACAAAGCGCTTCAAAGCTAGAAAAAGAAGGTGGAAAAGTCAGGGTGATCAAAGTTTGTAAAGTCGTGAAGTAAATGGAAGGCTGAACAGGAACGTTTTGAAATCCAAAACTTAGCAGAAGAATGGAGCCTATTGGATAGCTTGAAATCATTAGCCTTAAGACAAATGATAAGAAATCAATAATAATACTTCAGGCAGCAGATACAGAATTTAGAGAACCCATTCCCTCTAGGATAGCAAAGGATATAATGCAAAGAGATTCAGGCGATGTTTCGGTTTAAGCCATACCCTCTTACAATATCCTAAAACATTCCCTATCTCCCCAGTAAGTAGTTGGTTTTTTCTGTGGGAGGAGGTGAGCTTCTGGTCCTACTACTCTGCCATCTTGATTGCCTCCCCAGTCGTTGGTTTTAGATAGGATACTTTCCATCTGTCCATCCATCCACCCACCTGTGCATTAAACTTTGTAAGGGTCTACTCTGTGAAATAAGTTTTGTTAGAGGTTTTCATATTCAGGACTTCATTGAATACACATAACCATACTGCAAAGTAGATACTATTATATCTTATTTCACAGATGGAGTTATAGGCTCAGAGAGGTTCAGTGACTTGTCCAAATTCATTTGGCTGACAAGTCGTGTTAGTGCTTGGTTTAAAAACTCCAAGCCTTAAACAAAGTCCAGTGGTCTCTACAAACAACAGCATGTGAGGCCAGCTGTCTCCTAGGTTGACCCAGAGCATTCTTATGAGCAAATGCGGAAGGTTCTCCTCTCTCAGAAGATCTATCACCAAGGCTGAGTTCAGCACGCCTGCCAGGACCTCACAAGACCAAAGCCAGCATCCCCTGCACCCCATCAGGGTTGTGGAAACCCTCTTCTGAGTTGTGATCACGTGGCTACAGATGTGTTCAATCAGTTTCGTTTGTTGAGCTTTCTTGGGGCAACACAGTGTGACAAACTTCAGGAGGTATAAACCTTGTTAGAATCACAATAGTACACAATCATCAAAACTAGTGGAAACCATTAAGATCATCTTTTCCAATCTTCTCGTTCACAGTAATGGTCCAGCTGCTATGTGTTTGTGGCCTTGGCCAGCGCTGGGATTAGAATTGACAGCCTGACGCCCCGGCCAAAGCTCTTTCCAGGCTGGTAAGCTTTGCAAACGATGCCCTTTCACTGCTATCCAGTAGGCAAAGTAACTCAGAATTTGACATTTCATTTCTTGACATTTGATGGAAAGGCCTGAAATATGTCACATCAGACTGAAAAATCATTGGGCTTAATAACATGCAAAAATGATTTACAGCTTGTAATTGAAGATTTAGCATTGGCAAAAGTTATTCTGGGTGACTTCAGAGGACAGGCCTAAATTTCCCCCATTTGTTTTCTCTGTATCCTACTTTAGAGTTCTTGGTACATGCTATTTTCTCCATCCGAAATAACTGTTTGTTGCAGGGCCCAGCAGTAAGGGCAGGTAAGGATCACGGGGCTGGAGATACACGAACCGGTAGTCAATAGTCATGAATCACGATTCACATATTGCACACATTTAGAACACAACACAGGCCAGTCAAGTAGGGAAAGGGGGTAACTAAGGGTTGGGTCCTCCCGCAAAGAGCCTTCAAGTCACTCTGCATAGCATCTCTTTTTAAGACGTCTCGGTTACCCCAGGGGAAGGGATCTTGGCGCTATCCGTTGCTCCTGTTCCAGTGACACGCATGGCCCATCAAACTTCTTATCTAAAGCAGTAGTCTTAGTTCATCACTTGAAGACTCCCACAGTCCTGCAGCGGACATTTCAAAACAACTAGTACGGAAGTTCCCATTGGCCACTGTGACTCCATGTTGAACTACTTAACATGTCTTGACAGTGCTTAAATCCTGTAAGTTTCACAGAAGATGAATAGGAAACCTACCACGAAAGAAATCACATCATAACAATACCCCATGTGTATTAGATAGACTAGAATAAGCTGAGCTGTTGTAGCAGATAAACCCTAGCATCTCAGCCCTGGGATGTGTAAAGACCCCGTTTCTCCCTCACAGCAGAGTCTGATGTGGGCCGAGCGGACCTCCTGCGTGGGTCCCCCGAGCGAGCTTCCCCGCACCGCTCTGCTTCGTGACTCTCACAGACCTGGGTCCTCTCCTTGGCAGTGACTCTGGGGTCTGAATTGTTTTCCTAATGCAGCTACACCATCTCAGACTCTTTCCTTTCAGGCAAGTGGAGAGAGAGAGAGATGGAGGGAGGGAGAAAGGGAGGAGGAAAGAGAGAGAGAGAGAGAGAGCGAGTCTAGAGAAGACACACGTGCTTGTATTTGCCTGAGACAAGAAGGGGTCTGGGAACGAAGAGGATCGTGTGGGTACTTGGTGGGAAGCAACAGTCTCTACCACGCCAGATCTGGATTGTGTCCCCCTGCCCCTGCCACACGTCAAGAAGCCTTTCTTCCCTAAGCGCTTAACCCAGCAAGACTGGTTCCGTCTATTGACAGGTCCTTGGTTCACCGACAGGACTGGAAGCTCTTTCAGGGGAGGGAGCTCCTAATGACTTTCATCAAGTATTCTCAGGGATCACGCTCATTCGCTCTGGCAGGTGGTTGATTTGGGGGAAGGAGTGAGAGTCCAAGGCAGGTGGCCTGTGGCTCACTCCCAATGCCAGGTGGGGGGCAGGGGGTGAGAAGGGCAACGCTGACTGTCCCTGGGGCCTGGGGGGAGGAGGGGGCGTCTCTCTGAGTAGAGGAGCCACACTGGCTTCCTTTCCTCATTCAGGAAAAGCTTTCACTCTGTCCTGTAACCCGTTCCCTCCGCGACATTTACAGAGTGGTTGCTATGAGCCAGGACGTGTCCTAGGGGCTTCCTCTGCTTCATAAGAAGGGAGTAGCCAGTGCTGTGAGGTCCGATGAGGGGACTTCACAAAGCACAAGGATAGGGCAGACAGGAGTCAGGTGCCTCAATGGTAGAAAAAAAGAGAAATTCCATAAAAGTGGTCATTATTATCTGGAAAAGAGTATGGAACAACCCACAGAGAATGAATTTCACACGTAGGATTCCAGCTCTAAAAAAAGTATTGGGGAAAGGACAGCCTTGCCCCTCAAGCCTTAGGGGACAGATATGGCCAACAGATAAAGGAAAGTCTCTGTTCCTAGAAAGCAGGTCCGAAGACGAACTAGGAGAAACTGGTGCTTAGTGTGGCCTGCCCCCCTGTGATCTGGTGGAGAACCAGTTTAAGGGGTATTTGATCAGAATGGAGAAAGTTGCCCAGCTGCCTTGAGCCCCTCTACTACTGTCCAGGAGTCCTTGCGGCTCCCCTCGCCAAGAACAGCATTAGACCCAGAGTCTGAGGCTGACGGTTAAATGCCGCCAACTGCAAAGTTCATCAGTTGGTGGGGCAGGGAGCCACGAGCAGCCGCAGAGAAAGTTCATCGTCATTAAGTGATACCACCGGGAATTCGTGGGAACAGGACATCACTGTAAAGAATATCATTTCTATGGGCAGATCTTCCACCTCACTTAGGAGTCAAACCCTGGAAAAGTAACTTACATGTCAGCGTTGCCTTTGCGATGGTCAGTGAATGTGGCCGGCTGAAAGGCGCACAGACCAAGGTCATAATGTGGGTCACAGGGAGCAAAGTCATGGTACGGGGCCGTATAGGAACAGGTGACAGGAGAAAGGACCGGGGAGGAAAAGTGCCGCGCTTGGTACAAGAGTCTGAGACAGTTGGATTTGTCTTGAGTCTTCTGGATGCTATGGTTAGAGGAACAACCCGACAGCTCCTGTTAATAGCAACTGGTCGGAACTGCCTACAGTTACTCCCAATGGGAGTCTGTCAACCTGGATTCCCAGGGCAAGCATCCCAAGCAGAGACAGAAGCTGTACCTTTTTTTTAAGACCAAGCTGTGGAAGTCGCTCTGAGTTTCTTCTGCCACATTCTACTCATTAGAAATGAGCCATTAAGATGGCTTGTCTTCAGCATTTATTGTTTGTAGATTTTTTGATGATGGCCATTCTGACTGGTGTGAGATGATAAATGCTGGAGAGGGTGTGGAGAAAAGGGAACCCTCTTGCACTGTTGGTGGGAATGTAAATTGATACAGCCACTATGGAGCACAGTATGGAGGTTCCTTAAAACACTAAAAATAGAACTACCGTATGTCCCAGCAATCCCACTACTGGGCATATACCCTGAGAAAACCATAATTCAAAAAGAGTCATGTACAAAAATGTTCATTGCAGCTCTATTTACAATAGCCAGGACATGGAAGCAACCTAAGTGTCCACCAACAGATGAATGGATAAAGAAGATGTGGCATATATATACAATGGAATATTACTCAGCCATAAAAAGGAACAAAATTGAGGCATTTGTAGTGAGGTGGATGGACCTAGAGACTGTCATACAGAGTGAGGTAATTCAGAAAGACAAAAACCAATACCATATGCTAACACATATATATGGAATCTAAAACAACAACAAAAAAGGTCATGAAGAACCTAGGGGCAAGATGGGAATAAAGATGCAGACCTACTAGAGAATGGACTTGAGGATACAGGGAGGGGGAATGGTAAGCTGGGACAAAGTGAGACAGTGGCATGGACATATATAAACTAAACGTAAAATAGATAGCTAGTGGGAAGCAGCCGCATAGCACAGGGAGATCAGCTCGGTGCTTTGTGACCACCTAGAAGGGTGGGATAGGGAGGGTGGGAGGGAGGGAGATGCAAGAGGGAAGAGATATAGGGACATATGTATATGTATAACTGATTCACTCTGTTACAAAGCAGGAACTGACACACGATTGTAAAGCAATTATACTCCAATAAAGATGTAAAAAAAAAAAAAAAGATAGCTTGTCTTCAAGGAGAGGTGAATTGGAGCCCTCCTTTTTATGGAGGGTAAAAAATGTGCAGACATGTTTTGGTGATTTTTTATTTGAATATGCTTCTTTTTTTAATTTTTTTTTATCATTAACAAGAGTTCAATATTTTTTTACATTTTTTTCTTTTGACACAAATCTTACACGTGATAAATGCACAAGTCTTTCATGTACATCTGTTGAGTTTTGAAAAATGAATACATCTATATAATCTAAACCCTATCAAGAGATATAAAACATTACCATCATCTCTGTAAGTTCCCTCAGCCCTTTCCCAGTCAGTTCCTGCCCTAATCCCAGATGCCAGGGGTGTTCTGTTTTTGTTTTTGTTTTTTTCTACTGTAGTTTCAAGACGTTGATTTATACCAGTTAGTATCGTTATTGAGTCCTCAAATAATTTTTCTTTGGTTGTTACTTGGTCTTCTTTTGAAAAGCTTATTTTCCATGTTCTGGCCACAAGTTATTTGCATTCATCTCACAGGCCCACTTCCTCCCAGGATCTCCCAAAGTCTCATCTGTCATGGGATTCGACTCATGATCTCACCATCTAATTAGGTCCAGGTGCAGACAAGCCCCTGAGTTTGGCTTGCCCAGCACAGCACCCTCAGCTCCCACCCTCTGCAGGAAAGAGACTTCCTTACAGAGTGTAAGCGCCCTGCAGACAGAAACTCATCTCCTTTTACCCCTCATGGTGCTTAGCACTAACTCAATATTAAAGGCTCTGGAGACGTCATCTTGCAGATTTTCTAATGTTTCAGAACAATCAAACCTCGACATCCCTCCCTTCTGTTCCCAAGTAGCATAATTCCTTGCCGCGGTTGGCTCTCTGCCCTAGGAGCTCAGGAACTGCCTCAAGAACAGCAAGCAAGCCCGAGTGCTTGTGCCAGTGCAATGACCACCAGCAGTGGCAGGGAGGGGCTTTGCGGCGTAACGAGGGGGCACTGACGCCGCTTCCCTTCCCAAATTCTCAAACTGCACGCTGCTCCTGGGATCCTCTTGGCAAGGCCTCCCGGCCTTTGGGATATCAAACCAACTGCAAAATCAAAGAGACAGCCTTGCATCGAAGGCCCCCTGACACTCCGTTTACAGCCAAATCAATCTGCTCACGGTCATAACTGAGATACAGGGGGCCCAGGTGCAGCCTTCAACTGGACCTCGATCTGCCTCATGACAGGACCAGGGATGCTCAGGAATAGACGGACACCTTCTCTTCCCCTCCAGTCTTCTGTCGCCTGTCCCCATGCCCACCCTGTGTGCACACTCCCAGGAGAAAGACTTTTCAGGAACAAAGGGTGATACATAATAGTAGAAGCTCATTTAATCTTTACAGCAACCCTATATGTTCCTTATCCTCAGATAAGACACTGAAACCAAGAGGGGTTCATGACTGGCTGGGGGTCCACAGCCCATAATACGCAGAGCCAGGATTCAAACCTTAGTAGATTCCAGAATGTGTGCTATTCCCCACCACCTCCCTGTGAAAGTCACACGGTGTGTTTTGGGTACAACGACATAAACACGTTTCTAATATAGGACTAATCATGCAACATATCCTACCTGTAGGTCAGGAATTTTATGTAGACTAATAAGAAAGCACTGAATGTGTGTACGTTGATTTATAATTTATAATGATCGGCAGCTATGCACTGGGTGCCTTCCAGGAGCAGACACTACACTAAGCATGTTACATATTGTGTCACTATTGTTCATACCCTTGCAACATAGTTATTATAAAAGTGGGAACTGAAGCACCGAGGAGTCCAATACCTTGCCTACATTTGCATAGCTGGGGTGTGACCGGGCTGCGGTACATATGCTTCCCAGCTTTCCAGCTACAGCTCCTGACATCTGTTTAACCTGACTGTCCCTGTCACCATTCCAGCCCTCTGTGTAGTATTCCCAGCCCTCCATGAAGTCATCAATTTGCTAAAAATAATTTCTGTGGTTGATGGGTTTTTAACAGAGCATGCTGCCTCTGGCCCCTCCCTGGAAGTCTATATGTCCAAGGGGGTGGGGAGCGGGCATTCAGAACTCCCGCTAATCTTAGCACGCTCCGGGGCTGAGGCTGTGCCCTCTCTGATTTCTGCCCCATCTTATTTTTAATGAGGTCAAGGGCATCCACTGGGGAAAGGGAGGGGGCTATCTCTCCCGGTGGTGCCTGGAGCTCTCTGCTGTCACCCCTATTTCTTTGGCTTCTCACACAGTTGGTGTCAGAGGCAGAGACATCACTCACCCAGCTAGTCCTTGTAGGTCACGTCATTTCGAGCCGGCTACCCCAGGTGGGTGAAGGAGAGATGAACCTCTGTATCTCCCAGATGTCACCTGCCCTTCAAAGCCCTCTTTCCATATCCAACAGGCAATTTCCTCACTGAGCTCTGCACGGTGGGCTCTTCCCAGGCAGAACCAGCAAACCTGACCCTTCAAAACAGATGCTGGTGGCAAGAGGCATTTCCTGTATCTCACACTGTATGAGAAGCTGGTCCCAGGGACCGCTCGAGCTTGGAGTCACCCAAGAGATGGTAGCAGGGGCCACCCACACGGAGCTTGGTGTGACCGGTGGAGCGGACACCAGCTTGGGAGTCCAGCTCAGCCACAAAATCGCCTCTGGGAGAAGTGCTTCTCCTCTGACGGCCTCGGTCTTCCCATCTGTGGTGTGGGGATAAGTCCGTCTCATCTCCCACATGAGCGTAAAGTCAGTGTTGGAACCTGGCTCGTGAAGCTGCAGTCAGAGCCCTTTTCTCTATCCTCCTCGCTATCCGTCTTCTCGGCCCAGTTCCTGGTCCCCCACCGGCCAAGCCCCGTCTGCTTCCCTCTTTACAGCCACATCTGTCCCTGCCCCGCGAGCTGCGGGCTCACCTTCACTGAGCTTCCCCGTCTGCACTGGTGGGCCTGATACCTCGGCCACGACTTCTGCAAACTCGACCACAGGGGGCTTATCTTATGCTCACCTCTAAAGATGGGGAAAAGCAGAGGGCAAAGGTTACGCACACTTTTACTCTATGTTCCTGTGATTAACATTAGAGGTGGGACTTTGCTGTTAGTTGTCTATACGTTAATAATTTTTATGTCTTCCTGTGTATTGACACTTTTTATTATGAACTGTCCCTCTTTGAACTCTAGCAATATTTCTTGTCTCTGAATCTATTTTCTATCATGGTGATATTGTCTCTCTAGCTCTTTCACAGTCGCTGTTTGCATAGAACATCTTTTTTCATCTTTTCATGCTCAAGCTATTTGTGTCCTAGAATCTGAAGTGTTTCACCTGTGGACAACATATAATTGGATTTGCTTGTTTTTAAAATCAAGTTTGAAAATCTGTCTTTTAATTAGAGTGTATAGAACCTTCACGTCTCATGTAATTATTGAAGTGCTTGGGTTTCACTCATTTTGCTATTTGTTTTCTCCAGGTCTCACGTATTTTTGTTCCTCTGTTCTTTCTTTACTGCCTTTTTTGTGTTCAATTTTTGTAGTGTGTAATTTTTCTTCCTGTGTTCATTTTTACATATATTTTAAACAGTTTTATCGAAGTAAAATTGGCATATAATGAACTGTGAATGTTTAAGGTTTATAATTTGGTGAGTTTTGACATGTACACACCCATGAAAGCACCAGTGTGCCCCTTTGTCTCCCCACCATCCCTGCCCATCAACATAAAATCCCTGGCCTTATTTCTGTCAATGGGCATTGGTTTGTAGAAGCTAGAATTTTATATAAATGGAAGCCTACAGTGTATTAGTTTTATCTAAATTCACTCAGCATGATTATTTTTCAAAAATAATACATAAGTAAAAGCAAAAATAAATAAGCATGATTATTTGATGATTCATCCAGGTTGTAGTGTATCAACAGTTTATTATTTTGAATGGCTGAGTACTATCACATGACAGATAGAGAGATATTACTACAGATATAGGTATATACTACATTTTGTTTATCTATTCACCTGTTTGGACATTTGGGCTGTTTCCAGTTTTAGGCTATTATAAGTAATGCTGCTATAAACATTCATGGCCCAGGTTTTGTGTGGATATATATTTTTATTTCTCTTGGAGATACAGCTGGTAGTGAAATTGCTGGATTGTATTATAAGTATACTTTTCTAAGATATAGGATTTGAAAATATTTTGTCCCAATCGAGGCTTGTCTTTTTTGTTTTTTTTAATGATGCCTTTTGAAGAGCAGGAGTTTTGGGGGGAGGGTTGGATTGGGAGTTCGGGATTAGCAGATGCAAACTATTATACATAGGATGGATAAACAACAAGGTCCTACAATATAGCACAGGGAACTATATTCAATAGCCTGTGATAAACCATAATGGAAAAGAAAATGAAAAAGAATGTATATATAGGTATAACGGAATCACTTTGCTGTACAGCAGAAATTAACACAACATTGTAAATCAACTATACTTCACTAAAATAAATTTTAAAAAAGAAGTTTTTAATTTTGATGGAGTCCAATTAATCAAATCTTTCTCTTTTATTTATTCCCTCAGTTTTTAGTCATTGCATGCTATATCTTTTAAAATTCCTCTATTCTAAATTATTTGATTATCTTACTTTTAATTCTCTGTGTTTTCACAAAGTCCTTTAACCAGTACATGGTTGCGCATTCTGTTTTCATCCACTGTGACCATTTGCTGTCCTCTATTATCTCACCTGGGACCATCTGCACCTTAGATTTCATCTTGAATTCCCTGTGGTACTTAAGCAATACCCAGCACGCAGAAAGCCCTCAAAGAACAAGGGTTGAGTTATTTGGTGCATTGCTCATACGTGCTGTTCGTGACCAGACTAAGCTTTGGGGTTCACATTCTTCCCTCAGAAAGACAGATGGTGACATCTGAGATACGGGACCTCTCCAGTACAACTCAATGCCTTTTAATCAACTGGAATCATGGTTTCATGCCTATCCACCCCTCCAAACTCAAAAGAAACTGCAGACATGTGCTTGTTGAGAATATGACACATGCTTCTTGCTCTATGATCCTTTGATTCGTATTAGATGTGGCCTCAAACACACTCCTCCTCCCTCTGTTGGAGGAGATTGTTTCTTGCTAGCAAATGTTTTGCTTCTGCATCCGGTGCATGGAAAAGGCCTTTGCACCCCATGGAGATTTTGCGTTTTTACTCAGGTCAGTAGAGGGTACGGGATCCCACTGTGCTATCCAGGTTACAAAGCAGCAGGGTGAACGGCCGTGATCTTGAGACAAGCTTCACTCCCAGGTTTGTCCTGAGCAGCCCTGACAGCCCACACCTGCACTGACAGGTGTCACATGTCACATGTCTCTTATTTTCTCTTCTCAGCATCACTGTGAAGGCTGCATGAGCAAAGGGCTAAGGTAGGTGGAAGTACCTGCTACAGGGCAGGTACATGGTGGGGGCTTGTTCCATTATTCCTGGTGTGCCTGAAACGATTCATACCTTGAAAAATATAACTGGTGTATTTCCAGGCACTGTGAGGGGCCAGGGAGAGGGCAGTTTTTTCTCTGAGGGTCTGTCCTGCCCCTGTCAACGTTCTGCCCGTTTCCAAGCGTCTTGTTTCTGGCGCACCTCCTCTGCCGCATCTCTGCGTTTCCACAACTAATCTAAACATCGGTCATTTGGAAGCAGCTTCACCGACACCTGGAACCAGGAACCACCGACACCTAGAAGCACATAGGAAGCTGTGGTTGAGCTCCTTTGGGGGTCCGGTGCTGCCTGTCGGCTGGGAGTGGTGTTGAAGGGTGTGCCAGAAGGGAGAGGAAGGACGAGTTCCCGGGGCAGAGGCCCCCGCAGTGAAAACCACTACGCGTTGGCCCCCGGACACTCCTGTTCCTGCCCTCGGCTAATCATAGCCATGGGCTTTCAGGTGATTCCAGCCAATTTTTGATAATGCATATCAAAGGGTAACAAAAATACTCACTTCTGAAAATCGCCACTGCCCTTGCTTCCCTGGCAATCCGAGAGGAAACTGACATTTCTGGGACAAACTGGCCAGCTTTCGCGGCGAGCAATGGGCCACTGACCTCCGTGGGCAGAGGAGCTGCTGAAAGGCACCAGTGGGCGTCCTCCAGGCTTCCAGGAAGCCTTAGGGACGTGAAGTCCTCATTTACGCGACATTGTCCCAAGTCCGACCATGCTGTGTTTTCTTGGTCCAGGTCTCGGGCCCGCTGGCAGTTGCTTGGAGTCAGAATGTGTTTGCCGTGGATTCTGCGGTGCCTTCAGCATCAGATGCGAGGAAAGGTGGCCGTCAGCTGTGGTGGGCCGGGGGGATGTGCTTAGCTTGGCACTGCGTCCTTTCGCCTGAGGACAAGCTAGTGACCCTGAAGATGGCTCAGTCTCAGGCCGAGAGGGGCAGCCCTCTCCAGGGGCCAAAAGCAGGAGTAACGTGTGATGACCTCCACCGACACCGCGCCCGAGGCTTACCCCGTAAGAGGACCCGGCAGGAGGCATCTCACAGACCTCTTGTGTGTTCACCTTCCTCAGTTTTGCAGAGGGTGGGCCTCGGTGACGTGGGGATGGGGCGTAGGACTAGGAACGTGTTCGTACTGACTTCCAAGTAAGTGAAGTAAAAAATGCTATTTTTTTTATTAATGTTTATTGGAGTTGATTTACAGTGTTGTGTTAGTTTCTGCTGTACAGCAGAGTGACTCAGTTATACACATGCACATATCCACTCTTTTGTAGATTCTTTTCCCATATAGGTCATTACAGAGGATTGAGCAGAGCTCCCTGGGCTAGACAGGAGGGCCTTATTAGTTATTGATTTTATATATAGTAGTCGTCACAGGGGTTTTAAGTGAGTCAGATGAGGAAATATATGCTGTTTAAGAAGCCAAATGTTCCCAAAGCAAGTTCATCTATGTGAGTTGTCATTGCTTCCCTCCTCTGAAAAGCAGAGAATATTCCAGCAGATTATTATAAAGTTTAAATGTACTAATCTTAAACCCTGAAAAGGTAACCTTTTTTTTTTAATTTTTATTTTTTTAACATCTTTATTGGAGTATAACTCTTTTACAATAGTGTGTTAGTTTCTCCTTTACAACAAAGTGAATCGGTTATACATATACATATGTCCCCATATCTCCTCCCTCCTGCGTCTCCCTCGCTCCCACCCCTCTAGGTGGTCACAAAGCAAAAGGTAACCTTTTGATGATATGACCACTTATAACTTTGTTCCAGTACAGTAGAATTAAGAAATAATCTCCAAATTAAACTCCATTATACAGTCGAAGGTTTCTTCTTATTAATTTTTCAATTGAATTTATTTAAAAAAATAATAAATTGAGTATTATCTATCAGGTATCGCTCCAAGTGCTTCAAGCTATTACCATAAAAAATTTTATTTAAAGCATGAAAATGTATTTTTTTTTGGTATCAGAAATGCATAGTTACTGCATCCTATGAAAGTTTAATATTTAAATATTGTGTGTTTTTCATTCAATGATTGTGCAAATGAATTAGGTATAGGGAAATACCTACTGCTTATTTCCTTATTTACATTTATGAGAAGATCTTCACGTAGCTGATGTTTTTGGTGAAGCAGGGGGCAGAGGCCAGCTGCACTCAACAGAAGGGACCTTCTGAAGCCTGGACTGGAATAATGGAAGGAGAATATGAAAAATATGATGGGACTTGACGACTCTGGTTCCTGAAAAACAATACTGGCCACAAGTAATACATCCAATTCCAGATGGCCACACGGCTACAAAGCAGTGCATGTCTCAGCACTGAACTCATCTTAGAAACCAGTCTTTTCAACCAGCCCATGATCTCCAACAGCTTCACCTTACAGATGAGACCAAGATGTACAGCCTCTTGCTGAGGGTCCCAGAGCCTTGTACAGGTTTCCAGGTCCCCAATCTCAGCTCCCTCTAACCTGGCAGTAATATGCAATTGACTCTTACCCCTTGGGTGCATCTGAAACCTGACCTCCAGGATCCATCCTTACCACTGCCTGCAGCAGAGTGTCACAAGGGTCCTTACCCCTGGCGTTTGTTCCTCAGCTGAACTTTGACGCAGACCTCTGGTCCTGCCGGGGTCTCCTCTCCAGGGTCCTAACACTGGATTCTCACCTTGTGCCCCAGATGTGCTCCTGGTTCCCAGGTGTTAGTCTCCATACCTGCTCCCCAGGTCTCCTTGGAGCCTGTGGCTCGGGATTGGGCTGGACCGTCTGCTCGGCTCCTGCTGGATTCAAGGCTGCTCCGTCCTTTGCTCTTCCTGATATGCCTCCAGCCCCTCCTGCACGCTCTTCATTGCACTGACTCCTTGGTTTCACGCACAGTTCCTGGAAACCTCCCTCTACATCGCTGATCCAAAATTGATGGTCCCGGTGCGACTTCCTCGTGGCCACCATGCCTCCTCCTGAGGGGCTGGCCATCTCGTGGCTCTGAACCTCCCAGGCCTTCTGCCGCCGGCTTGATCCTGACTTGCGCACTGAACAGCGTCTACAGGGAAGAGGCAGCTGCTGCCTTTCGTGCTCACCTAAGCCTGGCTGTTCCTTGTCTCCATCGGGGTGTCTGATGGAGGTCTGTCTATGGCTTTGACCTCAAACTCCCTTTGCCTTTTGTCTTTTTAGACACTACTGCTCATCTGCTGGGCTTACCTGCCGTGGGCCCTAGGAGGGGAGCCACACTGCAGCTAATGGGATAAAGAAAGGGCAGCCTTTCCCCTCCACCCCACTGACCCTCCCACCTTCCCTCACAAGACAAAAATCTGACAGGGAATGTACAGAGAGCTCCCTCCTTCTACCTAACCTAGCCATTCCAGGCACTTCCTGTCTGCTGTTCCAGGCACTTCCCGTCTGCTGTTCCAGGCACTTCCCGTCTGCTGTTCCAGGCACTTCCCGTCTGCTGTTCCAGGCATTTCCTGTCTGCTATTCCAGGCGTTTCCTGTTTGCTCTTCCTGTCCTTTCCTGCCCTCCTCTGTTGGATCCTGTGCTCTGAAAACCTGCCTCCCCAGGCTTTTTTGTCAAGTGATCTCTGGCCTGATTCAGCCACTGGGAGACTCGTGCTGGGGAACCCCCCCCACCCCCCCAACCCCCCCCGTTTCAGGCAGGGTCTATGACAGTGCCATTCCTCCCACAAGGATTCCGCTCCTGCCAGACAGCCCCTCTGTCCAGGAACCCAGCTCAGGTACTGAGCCTCTCACTGAGATGCCAGCTTTTGAAGACCTGCACCCTGGGGAAGGGGAGGGTTCACTGTGACCATCTCCTCCCTTTGCACCTTAGCCGGGGGTGGGGGCAGCTCCCGGGATGGCTCTTGTGTGGGCCCCTCACTGTGCCCTCCCTGTCTGCTCTGACTTCATTGACTGTCCTCTGTACCATCAATTATACAGCAGCCTTTGGGTATAAGTGAAGTCACACTATATGATGCATATATCAACTTGCACATAATGCAGCTTATACTGCATATATCAGGTTTAATATGACATGGTTTCAGAAATACTAAAACATAAACAATGGTCTATTTTAGAATCCCATCCTTAGTGCGATGTTGATTTCCCCTTGTGAAGGTTGAATATGTGATGTAAATCCTTGCAGGAATTCTCAGAACATCTCATGTGTTTAGTCCTATTCCTATTAAGTTTAAAAAAATTTTTCCATTTCTCAAACTTACCTGACCATAGCTACCCTTTTGTGCCAGATCTATCAACAACCAGTGGAAAGGTGTTTCCCATAATATACACTGAGAAATATTAAGTCATCATATGAAAAATACATGATTCACAGTAGACCTCACATTTCCCATCCCTTCTTTCCTTCTTTCTTTCCCTTCCTGCCAGCCCGAGGTTGAGTTTTAAACCTTCAATGGAGAAGGTGAAATCAAATTCATATTTTATGGCAAGACAAGAAAAATTTAAACATAAAAAGTCTTCTCTGCTCTTTGGCCTCCTCCTTCCCTACTGTGCATTGTGTATCTGCATTATGCATGGACCAAACCTCCCCCACGGGCAGAAATAGCTGCTCAACCATGAAGAGCAACATTCTCCCAGCATCAATAAGACAACTCCTTAAAGATAACATTCCTCCTTGATCTTGTAAGGGGTCACATGATCCACCTCGATGGCGCCTAGATCTGGATTATGTAAATCGTCAATAACATGTCATTTGATGTACAGCCCTCTGTCTCATAAAATTTATATAAACTACGTCTTGACTTCTAACGGGCAGAACAGTTCTCAGAGCTTTCTGAGATGCTCTTCCTGGGTTATAATCCTTAAATTTGGCTAGAGTAAAATTTTCCACTTCTTTCATAGATCGACTGATTAATTTTTCTTTGACAAGATCTACTTCATCTCTGCTTCTCAATTAATGAAAATTCTATTTTAATTTTTTCGTGGAACCATAGACCACTGGATCCATGAGGAACTGTGCTGGGAAGAAGTCTGATATTGTCCCCAAGTTCTCAGCCCCTGGTGTACACACACTTTCTCCTACTCATTGAAATGCTAATCTGGGTGCTGTTCTGAAGGGATTTGGCAGATGAAATTAAGATCCCAAATTAGTTGACCTTAAAGTAGGGAGATTATCAAGGTGACCGAGTCAAGTGAGCCCTTAAAAAAAGGTGAGACTCTTCTCTTCCTGGAGAAAGAGGTTCAAAGCATGAAGCTTATTGGATATGTGAGAAGGTCTCCTTTGCTGGATTTGAAGGTGGAGGGACCATGTGGCAGATAGCGCACGTGGCTTTTAGGGGCTGGAGCAGCCCCCATTGACCCCCAGCAAGGAAATGGGAGCTCAGGGCTGTAACCACCAGCAGTTGAGTTGTGTCACGACCATTTAAGCTCCAGATGAGGATGAGCAGAGAACTTGACCATGGCCAGCCTGGACTCGACCTGCCGAGCTGTGAGCTAATAAATGGGTTTTGTTCTGAGCTGCTCACTGCATGGGGATTAGTTATGCAACAATAGGAAAGTAAGCCAGGGACAATGTTTTTCTCCTTGCAGCTGGGGAAACTGAGGCTGAGAGAGGTGAGGTTGTGTCTCTTGATCTCCTACGTGATGCCTCTGGCACCATGCCGGTCCCCAGAGGTGGGACCAAGGTGCCTACACGGGGCTCTCTTTCAAGGGACAACTTTTTTTAAAAGAGGAAACACTTGGTTTTCCATCAGATTAATCAGACACTTGCTTATCTCCATTGCAAACACCCTAAGGTATCGAGTAGGGGGTCCTTCAGTGGAACTCTAAGTGGGGCCAGCCCTTCATGCTTCAGTTATTTTATTCCCAACCTAAAAATAGGTGCAGCTGGTGCTGTCCTTGGCCTGAGCCTGGATGTGGCCGCTGTTTGCCCAGGATTCTGTTGCCGAGGATCCAAGGCTCCAGAGCTCCCAGCGGGGCACCCCTCTCCGGTTCCAAGACAGATGGCTCAGCACTGGCGAGGAAGCTTCTTCCTGCCCGCTTCCCGGTCGCTGCCGCTCCATCTGTGTGTCCTTCCAAACTCCCCCCTTCCTACTGTGGCTTCTGACAAGAGGGAGCAGAGAGAAATTGGGCGTTGGGGGTCTTCTCCTCTCCATATTTCATTGTTTCCGGATACCCCAGTGCCAAGGTAAGTCTCAGTCCTGGGCACAGGAAGTGAATAGTTCCATGTGCCAATTCATAAGCACAATCTGACTCTTAACATCCAGGTCTGCTTATGTATAACTGGTCAACCCAGGACACATCCAGAAAACCACATGGTGTGGTTCAGAGAGTTTTAAACCTCTAAGTCTGACTTAGGCTAAGCCGAATAGACAGTTCTTACTAGAGGAGATGTTGCACTGCCATCACTGGTGTACAGTAAGCCTTTCTAAGCATCTACTACTGCCCTATCCAGTCTTCACTAGGTCCTTTAGGAGATGCCAGAGCAGAAGCATAAGGTATAAATCATCAGAGAAATGCAAATCAAACCACAACAGATATCACCTTACACCTGTCAGGATGGCTATTATTTTAAAAAACAAAAGGTAAGTGTTGGCAAGGATGTAGCAAGAAGTGATACATTGTTGAGAAGTGGTACACGGTTGGTGGGAATGCAAATTGGTAAGGCCATTACGAGTATGGAGATTTCTCAAAATATTAAAAATAGAACTACCGTAAGATTCGGCAATCTCACTTCTAGGTATTTATCCAAAAGAAACAAAATCAGGATCTCAAAGACTTATCTGCATTCCTGTGTTTATTCAGCATTACCACAATAGCCAAGATACGAAAACAACCTAAATGTCCATCAGTGGATGAATAGATAAGGAAAATGTGGTATATCCACACAGTAGAATATTATCCAGCCTTAAAAAGAAGGAAATTCTGCCATTTGCAATAAGATAGATGGACCTAGAGGACATTATACTAAGTGAAATAAGCCAGACACAAAAAGACAAATGCTGAGTCATCTCACTTAGATGTGGTGGAATCTAAAATAGTCAAAGTCATAGAAGCAGAGATTAGAGTGGTGGTTGCCAGGGGCTGCGGGAGGGGTTGATGAGGGAGATGTTAGTCAAGGGGTACAAAGTTGAAGTTACGCAAGATGAATACTTCTGGGGATCTAAGGTATAGCATGGAGACTATAGGTAAAAATACTGTACTTTATTCTTGAAATATGCTAAGAGAGTAGATCCTAGGTGTTCTCACACACACACAGAGGTAACTGTGTGAGGTGATGGACGTGTGAATTAGCTTGATTGTGTTAATTCTTTCACAATGGATACAGGTGTACCCCTTACATATATACAATTAAAAAAGAAAAATAGGATATAATTTCTACTCTGATAGGATATAGAGAATAAAATACAGATTAAAGTTAAGTGACATAATTTGAAATATACACAAAATCTACTGCACAATACCCCAAGCCAGGAGAATCACTGTGGGATGAATTTGGAATTTTTTGTGGAGGACATAACATTTGAAATGTATCTTGAAAAAGAAAAACGGAGCTGGAGGAATCAGGCTCCCTGACTTCAGACTATACTACAAAGCTACAGTAATCAAGACAGTATGGTACTGGCCACAAAAACAGAAATATAGATCAATGGTACAGGATAGAAAGCCCAGAGATAAACCCACGCACATATGGTCACCTTATCTTTGATAAAGGAGGCAAGAATATACAGTGGAGAAAAGACAGCC